>NW_022881603.1:38093123-38393123 GCF_003369915.1 Drosophila miranda
ATGTTTTAAAGCGTTACTAGAAATCATACGATTACTCTGTTAGCCGTGGAAGCTATGTGTAAGCTTTGCTTAGCATCGTACGATTACTCCGTTAGTCGTGGAAGCTATGTGTAAGCTTTGCTTAGCATCGTACGATTACTCCGTTATCTAGGGAAGCAAGGTGTAAGCTTTGTCTAAAATCGTACGATTACCCCGTTGGTTGTGGAAGGTAAAGTTCCGATCGTAAGGGCTAATGCAAGTAATAGAACTTCTGGCTAGATCATTGCTATAGTGAAGCTGTGCGAATTCGGATGTGTCTTTTTATACAAATATATATATCCAAGTGAATTTGAAAACGTTGTGCAATCAAACACGTGCCAAGTAAATTGAAGTTCTGGTGGACTACATTATTCATTTTGGATTAAGAAAAATAAAAGGTATTTGGACCTTACAATAGTGACACAGCTTTAACAGTCTCGTATCATAGGGCTGGAAATCTTACTACGTTCGACACTGGGAAAGAAAAACCAATTGACCCCCCCTCCAAGAACGAGGTCGTCAAAGGCCATCGATTTCTTAGTAGATCTGGGAAAGACCTCGGATTTCCCAGGAACCAGCATCTACATAAACCAACGATAAGTACAACCAAATAAACCAGAAAGAGCCGTCCGAAGATATACTAGAGTGAAACCCGAAGTTATGTGGATGCATACTTGAGCTGAAGTACATTTTGGAGTAAGACCAGAAGAATGGTTTTCTTGCGAATTCGGAGAAACTAATATGCCGCTCTCGTCACCCTTCTCGCTTATGAATCAAGCGCGCGGCTAAGGCTTTCGCATGTAGTTCTTCGCAGTGTGTGGAGTGGTTCTCAAACTGTGAAAATAAAACATTATTCTGCGGCGATCCACACTGCCGTTTAATAGTCGTCGTGTGAAAATGTACCAAAGTATTAGTTTTGAGTCTCGTCATGAGATTTTCCATTTATTAAAGATTAGGCTACGCACAAACTATTTTTGTATTGTATAGATTTAAAAAGAAAAAAAAACCAATAATGTATATAATTACCCGTAATTAGAAATTAGCGCAAATGAAATACACATTTTTTTAAGATCAGCCGTTGAGTGGCAAATCGTCGTCGTACGGGTATGGAAATGGAAAGAAAATCGGTGTTTCATCCGAAGTAGAAGTGACGACCTGTGTATTCATAATTTTTCTCCCTTCCTCAGAATATGTTCCTACGTCGCCCCTTGAGCTCAACGGACACGCCGGATAATTCGTATAAAGTATGAGTGAGTTACGAACTTCCTTAAACGGAATTCTCGAGTATTTTCGAAATATATATCTGTCTTATAAAACTTCTATTCCGGTATATAAAACAACCATAGCCGTGCCATAATTAAAGCGGATCGGCTACTAATTATACCCGATACTCAAAATGAGTATTGGGGTATATTTGATTTGTGGTGAAAGTGGATGTGTGTAACGTCCAGAAGGAATCGTTTCCGACCCCATAAAGTATATATATTCTTGATCAGCATCAATAGCCGAGTCGATTGAGCCATGTCTGTCTGTCCGTCCGTCCGTCTATCTGTCTGTCCGTCCCCTTCAGCGCCTAGTGCTCAAAGACTATAAGAGCGAGAGCAACGATGTTTTGGATCTGTGATATGTCACTGCTACAAGAATATTTCAAAACTTTGCCCCGCCTACTTCCGCCCCCACAAAGAGCGAAAATCTGTGGCATCCACAATTTCGAATATACGAGAAAACTAAAAACGCAGAATCGTAGAAGATGACTATTTCTTCTAGAGTGCAAAATCTGAACCAGATCGTATAATTATTATAGCCAGAATCAAGAAAACAATTTCATTCTTTCTCGCTCTGTCTCTCTCTAACACACAGGTTTCATGGTCGGTTTTGCCAATTGCAAAATATGAGTTCAAGGATCTCAGAACCTATAAGAGCCAGAGCAACCAAATTTGGTATCCACACTCCTGTGATATCGGACCTTGACCATTTTGTGTCAAAATTTCGCCACACCCCATTCCGCCCCCGCAAAGGAAGAAAATCTGAGGCATCCACAAAACTCAGAGACTATTAAGGCTAGAGTAACCAAATTTGGTACACAAACTCCTTTAAGATGTCACTATAAAACGTATATCTCAAAATTTCGCCCCACCCTCTTCCGCCCTCACAAAAGACGAAAATCTGTTGCATCCACAATATTGCAGATTCGAGAAAACTAAAAACGCAGAATCATAGATAATGACCATATCTATCAGTTTGCTGAATCTGGATCAGATCAGATCATTTTTATAGCCAAAAGGAACAAATCAATTTGCACTGGCTAAGCAGCGCCCGACGTCACGCTCAGACTGATTTTCTGTCGTGTCGTTTAATATTAGCGGCGTCTGCCGGTAGAGAGCCATACTGACTTAGTATCGGGTATAACTGTAGAGTTGCGGTCTCCGCAGCAACTCATACCGTTCCCCCTCGTTTTTCTTTCACGTTTGCCTTCTAGTTATATAGTTATCATATTTTTCTCTTCTTTCCAATTTAATTTCTTTTACGCCATATTCTCTACACATAAGTCCTATATACATATACACATATAACTAGGTATAA
The DNA here is from genome assembly GCF_003369915.1 of Drosophila miranda. Classification (NCBI taxonomy): domain Eukaryota; kingdom Metazoa; phylum Arthropoda; class Insecta; order Diptera; family Drosophilidae; genus Drosophila; species Drosophila miranda. Next base: position 38,095,725 of record NW_022881603.1, read on the forward strand.
CTTCATAATATTTCCTCCTTTTTTATTTAATTACTTTATGCTAAGTTTATACTTATCTGGAAAACCATGAAGTCCAAACCCTTAAATTTTGAATTATTAAATAATAATTAGTAGATAATAATGGAACATTAAACCTTTCGTGTTTGTCCTGAGTAGAGCCTGAGGAAGTCCGATGATCAAATAGAGATGCGCTCGATTAGGGTTATGCTGTCGATTAAACGTCATACAAAGATAGGGAGGGTAGAGAAGGGGTCAAAGTCATCTGAGTTCCCCAAGAGCGACGGAATATAGCCTGACTATTTGTCGGTAGTCGGTTAACCAGTTAGTTAAAATTCCCATTCTTTTTTTTTATTTCTTTTGTAGAGTTCCTTTTGAACATTAAATCAAGTGTACCTAAAACATCTTTGCGAATGTGTTCGTATAGCAGATAGGAGAGTAGGAAAGATCCCACGACATTCCGGCGAGCTAGTTAGAGCATAGCTAGAGGTACACGTTCCGAAATCCTGCTATACTATTGGTGTCTGACCGTCAAAAAAAGTATGTACAACCTCCATCCGTACATACAATCTCACACCTCTACGAATATGAATTTCTGGCACCTTACATAGATTGGCGCCCAACGTGGGGCCAGAGTACGAGTTACTACTGGTTAAAACCCCCAAAAACTTTGCTCGTTGCAATTTTAAATTCCACATTAAAATTAATACTTCCCGTCCAACTACTGTACCGGAGGATATTGATGGAATTTTGGGTTTAAGATTCTGAGTTTCGGAATACCTAACCAAATAGAATCCGCAAGGTAGCAAGGGATGGAAACTGATATTTTTTTTGTTACCAGAATTAATTTGCGAATATACGACAGCTATTCACAAAGGCGGATAGGTCGGCCAAATTTTAATAGGATAACCCCAAAAGAGTTTATGAAGGAAGAGTATCGATGGCTTTCGGAAGTCTAATTTTCTAGATATAGATTTGGAAATTAGCCATTGCCAAGGTAACTGACCACATAAACATACCATAGACCAAGTTAGATTTCATTGAGGTTATATTCCGGCGACAAGAGAAAGCGTATATCGGACGGAATCAAGCTCGAAAAGGACAAATATTGGGTATTTAGGAAAATTTTGTAGAACTTATTGAAGCTTTGGTCCTATAATTAGGGATTTCCACATTAAGTGATCAGAACTCGTATTACTGGGTTACCTTAACATGTCACCAGTACAACGTACCCCAGGGGGCAAGGCGTCGGGTGACGTGGACGCCCAGATCTGTGGTATATGTCAAGAAGCCATAAGAAGAAGTCAACTAATATGTACTGCGTCTTGTGGGCACCGGTATCATGATACTTGCATGAAAGAATTCGTGAAAAATAACAGAAATTGCCCCGTATGTAGGGCGGAGTTGAATCCGGAGGAACTTTCGTTTGATGAGAATACTCTAGCAGCCGAATTACCACCCGACATGGGTTCGGGTATAGTGCCGTTAGAAGGGGGATCCAACCCGGAGTCAAACGAGAGAGGACATCAAAAGTCAAGAGGGGCTAGGCCTAAACAGGGACGAGGAACTACATCGCGCAGAGGGATGCATACTAGGTTGCAGTCTCAACAATTTCGGGATAATTCTTTGGGCAGTATCAGCCATAGGTCGGGCGAAGGAGATATGCCGGAAAGAACCATTGAGGTTATACAAGCCCTGATAAAAGGTGAGCAGAAAAATATGATGGTGGAGCTAAGTTCATTCGTTAAGAATTTGATCGAAGAAAACCTACGCGGACAATTAGGTAGGATGACTATAGCTTCAGATAGCACGCCTGTGCAAGCGACAAGGCAAAATCACGAGCCGAATATAACAGGAAACTCGTTGTCTTCAGAAAATGGAAGGGAAAGGGGATTACCACATCCAAATGTCTCTAACAGGGCAATAGCTCCTGGGAAGGCCGCTAATATCTTAGCCAGTTGGCGACTAAAGTTTGACGGATCCAAAGACGCTATGCACGTCGACGAATTCCTGTACAGGGTTCGTTCACTTACATCCTCCACTTTAAATAACGATTACGAATTACTCTGTGACAATGTGCATCTGCTTTTCTGGTCTAAAGCCAGCGATTGGTTTTGGAACTTCCATAGAAAGAACCCACAGTTTTCTTGGCAAACTTTTTCTGCCTCGTTTAGACAACGATTCGATGATGCTAAAGATGATTTCGACTTGTGGGAGTTGATTAGAAAACGCCGTCAGAGTGTAATGTGCCAGAAATTCATATTCGTAGAGGTGTGAGATTGTATGTACGGATGGAGGTTGTACATACTTTTTTTGACGGTCAGACACCAATAGTATAGCAGGATTTTGGAACGTGTACCTCTAGCTATGCTCTAACTAGCTCGCCGGAATGTCGTGGGATCTTTCCTACTCTCCTATCTGCTATACGAACACATTCGCAAAGATGTTTTAGGTTCACTTGATTTAATGTTCAAAAGAAACTCTACAAAGAAATAAAAAAAAAGAATGGGAATTTTAACTAACTGGTTAACCGACTACCGACAAATAGTCAGGCTATATTCCGTCGCTCTTGGGGAACTCAGATGACTTTGACCCCTTCTCTACCCTCCCTACCTTTGTATGCCGTTTAATCGACAGCATAACCCTAATCGAGCGCATCTCTATTTGATCATCGGACTTCCTCAGGCTCTACTCAGGACAAACACGAAAGGTTTAATGTTCCATTATTATCTACTAATTATTATTTAATAATTCAAAATTTAATGGTTTGGACTTCATGGTTTTCCAGATAAGTATAAACTTAGCATAAAGTAATTAAATAAAAAAGGAGGAAATATTATGAAGTTATACCTAGTTATATGTGTATATGTATATAGGACTTATGTGTAGAGAATATGGCGTAAAAGAAATTAAATTGGAAAGAAGAGAAAAATATGATAACTATATAACTAGAAGGCAAACGTGAAAGAAAAATTAGTAGCCGATCCGCTTTAATTTTGGCACGGCTATGGTTGTTTTATATACCGGAATATAAGTTTTATAAGACAGATATATATTTCGAAAATACTCGAGAATTCCGTTTAAGGAAGTTCGTAACTCACTCATACTTTATACGCATTATCCGGCGAGTCCTTTGAGCTCAAGGGGCGACGTAGGAACATATTCTGAGGAAGGGAGAAAAATTATGAATATACAGGTCGTCACTTCTACTTCGGATGAAACACCGATTTTCTTTCCATTTCCAACCCGTACGACGACGATTTGCCACTCAACGGCTGATCTTAAAAAAATGTGTATTTCATTTGCGCTTATTTCTAATTACGGGTAATTATATACATTATTGGTTTTTTTTTCTTTTTAAATCTATACAATACAAAAATAGTTTGTGCGTAGCCTAATCTTTAATAAATGGAAAATCTCATGACGAGACTCAAAACTAATACTTTGGTACATTTTCACACGACGACTGTTCGGAGCAGAACCCAGCCGATTAGCTGCTTGCCAAATAGCACCTAATTCTTGGCCCTCAGCCGCTTATTTTGTTTGTTACTTATGTCTATGTCACTCATTTGTTTGTTAAAGCTTTGCGCTGGCTTGCCCTGCTAAACGCTCTCTGCCAGCTCGCTCTTCGCTATCTCCGCTTTGCGTCTGCCTACCGACGTCGGCCGAGCGAAGCTGCGCTTAGCGATCGGAGCGGCAATGTAAAGGGCAGGCAAGCCACACTTGCAATTTGGATGTCACGCATTAAAGAACATATCGTAATTTTATTTCTGCGCCGAGTTTTGTTTAATTCGAAATAATTAGTCGGCCGATTGGGGATAAAAAACATTATCTCCACATAAAATTTGGTGACCCCGACGTGATTTCTGAGTTGCAGTGTCAATTAATAATCATTCGCGATCGACATTCGTTAGCCCTAGCAAATTTTCGGCGGTTAAGCACAATTCGGTGCTAAAACACACTTACATACACCTACATACACGCATTGCTGGCTATTAATTTCTCTGTCGCGACAATTCGGTCAGTGCAGTGCGGTAGGCAGTGCAGCGAACTCACTAATACACACAAGCGGAGTACAAAGCGGAATCGGACAGCTCGCACAGCCGCACAGCTAAAGGCATTAGCTGTAATCCCTTTGCTTTCGGTTCCCACGTTTATACGTATACAGGGTGTCTTTTTCGGTCGTGCTGAGAGACTCTTTTAAAACCTCAACATGGCAGCACCTGAGCCTACCAATGTCGCGAACGCAGCAATGCCGAGTGATGTAGATTTCTACAAGCACAAGGCCGAGTCCATCGCGCGCCAACTAAAGGCCATGGATCGCTTTCTTACCAAGGAAGAGCTTGCCGAGTTAGATGAGGCAGAACTTCAAGCTCGCTTAGAGCAAATCGAGCGAATGAATGCGGATTTCGATGCCGCTCAAACGAGCCTTGAAAGGCTGGATTTCCTGCAGTTAGCCCATGATGCCCGGCTGGACTTTTCGAATGTTTATGTCAAGGTTAGGTCCAGGCTGTCGCGGGAGTTGATGGCTGCTCGCACGGTAAATGTTGCCAATTCAACGACTCGGCATACTCTCGAGGGGAATTCGTCGTTGTTCGCCTATAATAGTATAGGCCGTTCTCGAATGCCCGAGTTGCAGCTTCCGCGATTCGGTGGGAACTACATGGATTGGCCAGAATTCCACTCGATGTTCTCGACAATGGTGCACAAAGACCATCGTATACCAATCATCGAAAAATTCCAATATCTTCGTGGATGTCTAGATGGTGCTGCGCTGGATACGATTCGTTCCTTGGAACTTTCTGAGGAGAATTACGACAAGGCGTTGAATTTACTAATGTTGCGATTCGATAATAAACTGTTACATTTTCAGGCACACGTCAAGGCTATTTTCGGGCTGCAAGGGGTGGAGAAGGGCTCGGCTATCGGCTTGCGCGCGCTCAGCGACAAAATCAATTCGCACTTGCGTGCACTTCAGACCTTGGCGACCCCGCAGGAGATATCCGATGGGTTGCTGATCTTCATCATAGGCACGAAACTGGACCACAAAACAAAGGAGAAATGGGAAGAGAACTTGCCGACGTCAGGATTGCCTCGGTGGTCAAGCATGGCCTCATTTCTGGAAGCGAGATGTCGGATGCTGGAGAATTTGGGATCAGCCATGGCAACAAGTCCTAGTCAACAGGTGGGAGAAGACAAACCTGTCACCCTTATCACCTCCAGTAACGACCATCCTAACCCCATATGTAACCATTGCAATTCCTCCGAGCATTACATATCTATATGTCAGGCATTCCTGAATCTCTCTGCGTTTGAACGATACAAAGAAGCAAATAAGAGCCGCTTGTGTTTGAACTGCCTCAACAAAGGCCATGAATTGCAGAGGTGCAGGTCAGGACTTTGCAGGCATTGCCAGGCCAAACATCACACGCTACTCCACATTCCATCGGGAACTGGTGCTTCATCTTCCTCTTCACCGGCCGAGGAATCGATCCAGCAAGAGGCCGCGACTGTGCTTCTAGCAAGCGGGTGTTCCAGCCCTCCCCCCTCGATCCAGAAATCTCAGCCTAGCCAGAACGTGTTGCTACCTACTGCCCTCGTCCATGTAACAGATCGTTATGGAGCACTTATCCCATGTCGTGCCATTTTGGATTCTGCATCACAGGCAAACTTTGTAACATCTAGACTTGCTGATCAGTTGCAGTTGGATCATCGCTCGTCTTATGTTCACATCTCTGGAATCGGAGATTCCATTCTACCTTCGAGCAAGTCTGTACATATAGTTGTACAATCCCAGGACGCAAGCTATCGAGCTTCCTTCGCTGCAATTGTCACCAACTCAATTACGGAAATGCAGCCTAACTTCGGCGTAGACGCAAAGGATTGGCCAATGCCGAATAATCTAAAACTAGCTGATCCTAATTTCTCCAAGCCCCAACGTATCGATCTGTTGATAGGTTCTGGTTTGTTCTTCGATTTAATGTGCGTCGGACAGATTCGACTATCAGCCCAATTGCCAACATTGCAGGAGACAAAACTTGGTTGGATAGTATCAGGAAGCATTGATAGCTCGGAGAATAAGCGTGCAGCTTTAGCCGCTTTTGAAAAATCCTCGTGCATCTCTATTGACGATTTTCGACCCACAACGCTGGAGTACCAAAACTTAGAGCAGCAATGCAGGAAGCAGCTGCTCGAGTGCCAGGTGCAAGTGGAAAAACTGCGATCGGAGAATCAGGAACTGCAGCGCGAACTTTTCCATATATTAAAAACCTACATATCCACGCTAAATGAAATTCAACTTTCAACAATTTCTACATTGCCAAATTTCCTGCCATTCTATGCAATTACAGAGGTTCCCGATGATCAAGACGTAATCACGACAAGCCGCCTTCGTAAAGAAGCGCCGATTGCTGCGTTCGACGATCATCCCAGCGTAGCCGCCAGCTGCGCCCAAGCAAGCATCTTCAAGAGGGCCGTTGGAAAAATAGCGGGTCTGCCCCTTCAGGATGGATCTGTTGAAAGCCTTTGCCTTCCAACGGGGGGTGAATGTTCGGAGCAGAACCCAGCCGATTAGCTGCTTGCCAAATAGCACCTAATTCTTGGCCCTCAGCCGCTTATTTTGTTTGTTACTTATGTCTATGTCACTCATTTGTTTGTTAAAGCTTTGCGCTTGCTTGCCCTGCTAAACGCTCTCTGCCAGCTCGCTCTTCGCTATCTCCGCTTTGCGTCTTCCTACCGACGTCGGCCGAGCGAAGCTGCGCTTAGCGATCGGAGCGGCAATGTAAAGGGCAGGCAAGCCACACTTGCAATTTGGATGTCACGCATTAAAGAACATATCGTAATTTTATTTCTGCGCCGAGTTTTGTTTAATTCGAAATAATTAGTCGGCCGATTGGGGATAAAAAACATTATCTCCACAACGACTATTAAACGGCAGTGTGAATCGCCGCAGAATAATGTTTTATTTTCACAGTTTGAGAACCACTCCACACACTGCGAAGAACTACATGCGAAAGCCTTAGCCGCGCGCTTGATTCATAAGCGAGAAGGGTGACGAGAGCGGCATATTAGTTTCTCCGAATTCGCAAGAAACCCATTCTTCTGGTCTTACTCCAAAATGTACTTCAGCTCAAGTATGCATCCACATAACTTCGGGTTTCACTCTAGTATATCTTCGTGCGGCTCTTTCTTGTTTTTTTGGTTGTAGTTATCGTTGGTTTATGTAGATGCTGGTTCCTGGGAAATCCGAGGTCTTTCCCAGATCTACTAAGAAATCGATGGACTTTGACGACCTCGTTCTTGGAGGGGGGGTCAATTGGTTTTTCTTTCCCAGTGTCGAACGTAGTAAGATTTCCAGCCCTATGATACGAGACTGTTAAAGCTGTGTCACTATTGTAAGGTCCATATACCTTTTATTTTTCTTAATCCAAAATGAATAATGTAGTCCACCAGAACTTCAATTTACTTGGCACGTGTTTGATTGCACAACGTTTTCAAATTCACTTGGATATATATGTTTGTATAAAAAGACACATCCGAATTCGCACAGCTTCACTATAGCAATGATCTAGCCAGAAGTTCTATTACTTGCATTAGCCCTTACGATCGGAACTTTACCTTCCACAACCAACGGGGTAATCGTACGATTTTAGACAAAGCTTACACCTTGCTTCCCTAGATAACGGAGTAATCGTACGATGCTAAGCAAAGCTTACACATAGCTTCCACGACTAACGGAGTAATCGTATGATTTCTAGTAAAGCTTTAAAACATAACTCCCACAGATCCACGCTGCTTCTCTAAATTAAACATTAAGCTCTTCAATGGAAGCTTTAACTACTGCTCTCTTCTAATTGATCTCTTATCTTGTTTTTGTGAAGAGCAGAGTTAATGTTAAACGCGAGGGCCGTACTTCCCAAGCTGTTCTCTGGAGTTTTAGAGTCACAACTGGCCACTACAGACTGGGGCGCATTATACACACTGAGCAGACGGGTTTGAAACATTATACGTTGTATGCATATCTACACTTTCAAGCCAATGGCTCTTTTGACCAAACTACTTTTCGCTGTACATAATTACTCACTCCGGCGTTATTGTCTTACGCTGATCGTTGGGCCCAATGATGTCGTAGATGTTGACCGCAGCTGTTTAAAATATGGAAATCATAAATATATAATGCATACAATACAATTACGCTACAACCACCGTCGCATAGTCATCAGCCAGTTGTTTTGGTTTTCATAAATTTAATTGTTATGCTCTATCGCGAAAATTGAACCAAAAAGTAACAAACGAAAGACAATTTAGTGTGCATATGCACATATGTGTGTAGATATGTACGCGCGTAACATCAAAGAGGGGTGTTAATAAAGTTTCAGTTACATTACGTCAAACTGATGATGTTTATGCGTTGGAACTTGATAATGAATTAAATGTAAATTGGACAAAACTCGATCCCGTGCGGCTGCTTTGTAGACTCTTGTCCGCCTGAAGTTGGTTAGAGGTCAACAGGTGCGATGTATATGGTTCCTGGCCGTACTGACGAATCTTCCGCCAAGCCTATTGTTCGGAGCAGAACCCAGCCGATTTGCTGCTTGCCAAATAGCACCTAATTCTTGGCCCTCAGCCGCTTATTTTGTTTGTTACTTATGTCTATGTCACTCATTTGTTTGTTAAAGCTCTGCGCTTGCTTGCCCTGCTAAACGCTCTCTGCCAGCTCGCTCTTCGCTATCTCCGCTTTGCGTCTGCCTACCGACGTCGGCCGAGCGAAGCTGCGCTTAGCGATCGGAGCGGCAATGTAAAGGGCAGGCAAGCTACACTTGCAATTTGGATGTCACGCATTAAAGAACATATCGTAATTTTATTTCTGCGCCGAGTTTTATTTAATTATTTATTTTTTATTTTAGTTATTTATGACTGAGCAGCACTAAATATTCTTGGCGATTGAGGCTGATCTGGTTCACTTGGATCTTTGGAGATTCCGAACTCGGTGGTAATATAAGATCCAGAAAAGATGAATTATGGTTGGAGTTGGAGAGACCTCGACAACTGTACGCCTAAGCCAGCTCCCAGGGTAGTCTTCTCGAGACTATACCGCGATGGGGCAGCTTAGGTACACTTCCCTGCAACATAGGTTATGTCAGCACGTGCACGGCATTAATATGAAAACATACCTTTTTTCCCCAAATATATCTGCACTAAATTCTTCTTATTCACTGACTACTGGACTGTACGGCACTTCTAATTATATGCTTCCAGCATATATATGTGGAAATATATATATTTTCCGGACAGCACTATATATATATGTGTGCACTGTGTATGTTGCTCGCACTCGGAAATTATCACGTCTTTACAGATCGATCAACTTTCTTCTTTTGTTCAAAGCAGTAATAGACGATGGACTGAGTAGCCTGTGCAGCAGAGCTTTTGAGCTTTTTACTAACTGTGCAATCGTATGATCTCGAACATTCGAGCAGCATTAAACGATCGTCTAATGCACAGCATAGCTTAACTGTGCAATCGTACGATTGCCGTCTATGCTTCCCACTGTCCGTCGCTTGCATGTGTGCGTGGGCGTTCTGACTTAAGAGCGGCTAAAGCTTTGATCCAACCTTAAGAGCGGCTAAAGCTTGATCATTTGAAAGATCACTAGGGGGTCTCACGAGACGAAAGAAGATAACCAATTCCCTATATTTTGTGCTGGCTACTACAACACTCAAAATTTTAGAATTTAGTACCAAAAATATTACACAGATAGTCCTATCCGATTCTGCAATTTGGACTTTATATTTAACACCGTTCGTTCAATTGTTGCTTAACGTTTTGCTATGCATATTTTTTAAAATTTGAGTTTTTCCTTTTTTTTCTAACATTTATTCGTATGCCAAAATGGAAATGCCCATAGGCATAGAATGGAAATGTATGCATACATATGTATGTATGTCCTGGTTTTAGCCCTATCCTTGTGAGATTTCTACCTGTAGCTCTTCCTAGCATAGAATTGCGTGTTCACTTCTCCATCTCTTGGCTTTTCGCTGTGTCCGTTACAAAGTTTTTCCTGTTTCAGATTCGTATCTTTCTGTCAACACTTTTGTGGGCAATTAAATTAAATCATAATTTCAATTACCAGAAAATTAACCACAAATAGCGACCAACGGTCATTACACCGCCACCCGACATATACCCCCCTGGATCAATCACCGCCCTAGCTGTGGCCACCGCGTCAGGCTCTCCTCTCTCTCTCTCATCTTCGCTCAATTCATTAACACTTCAAAGTTTTCTGCCTCTTTCGAAGAGCAGGAGAAAGAGTCGGATATACATAGAGAAAGATTGTGAGAGAGAGAGAGTGAGCGAGTGAGCGAGGGGAAGGGGAAGCCAGGGAAACAGCACTCGAGGCGTTCGTTAATTTGTTAGATGAACAACAAGATGCTGTCGCATCTACTCGTAAAGCTCGGAAAGCAGCCGCCTGCCCCTCACATTTCGTTTCTCTGTTTTTTATACCCGATACTCAAAATGAGTATTGGGGTATATTAGATTTGTGGTAAAAGTGGATGTGTGTAACGTCCAGAAGGAATCGTTTCCGACCCCATAAAGTATATATATGCTTGATCAGCATCAATAGCCGAGTCGATTGAGCCATGTCTGTCTGTCCGTCCGTCCGTCCGTCCCCTTCAGCGCCTAGTGCTCAAAGACTATAAGAGCTAGAGCAACGATGTTTTGGATCCAGACTTCTGTGATATGTCACTGCTACAAAAGTATTTCAAAACTTCGCCCCGCCCACTTTCGCCCCCACAAAGGACGAAAATCTGTGGCATCCACAATTTTAAAGATATGAGAAAACCAAAAACGTAGAATTGTAGAGAATGACCATATCTTTAAGACTGCGGAATCTGAATTGGATCGTATTATTATTATAGCCAGCATCAAGAAAACAATTTCATTTTTTCTCGCCCTGTCTCTCTCTAACACACACGTAGCATAGGCGGCTTTGCTTAGAGTAAAACATTAGCGCCTAGATCTCAGAGACTACAAAATCTAGAGCAACCAAATTTGGTATCCACACTTCCAATATATCGGACCGAGACGAGTTTGTTTCAAAATTTCGCCACACCCCCTTTCGCCCCCGCAAAGGACGAAAATCTGGGGATATTCAAAAATCTCAGAGACTATTAAGGCTAGAGTAACCAAATTTGGTATCCGCACTCCTGTTAGATCTTACTATAAAACGTGTATCTCAAAATTTCGCCCCACCCCCTTCCGCCCACACAAGGAACGAAAATCTGTTGCATCCACAATATTGCACATTCGAGAAAACTAAAAACGCAGAATCATAGATCATGACCATATATATCAGATAGCTGAATCTGGATCAGATCAGATCATTTTTATAGCCAATAGGAACAAATCAATTTGCAGTGGCTACGCAGCCCCCGCACGCACTCTTTGTCGTGTCGTTTAATATTAGCAGCGTCTGCCGGAGGAGAGCCATACCGACTTAGTATCGGGTATAACCGTAGAGTTGCGGTGTCCGCAGCAACTCACAACGTTCCCCCTCGTTTTTTCTACAGAGAAAAATTTCACAGCCAGCGGCCAAACACAAACAATAAATACATAAGTGGAAAAGAGCCAGAACTAGAGGGCCACAGGAGGGAGGACGAGGACGAACCGCAACGCAACCGGAAAGAACTATTGTTAGGGAAAAGTATTCCCAGCGACTACTTTAGTCGCAGGCCGAGGAAGAGAGAGGAAGAGAAAAAATGATTTCGCACAAAGTTTTCTGTTTAGTCAATCATTTTAATTAAGTAATTATTTTTTTCGCATGCTTGTCGCAAAAGTTTTAATAGCAGTGGGGTGGGGGGTTGGGTTGGAGTGGGGTGGGTGGTGTCTGTGGCTGTGGCTCCCTCGGGGAAGGCGACGAGACTGCATTTTGCGGTTAATTATAATGTTGAGCCTGATTTCATTGGCCACGTCTGGAAAGGGTCTGAAAGTAGGCTAGCGTTCGCGTCATTTGAAGTTTCTTAAATTCCCCTGGTTTTGGTCTAAACTTTCGGCCATCAAATGGCAATAAAAATTTTGCTCTAAACTTTTATTAGCTGCTGATCAACTTCGGATGCTGGCCACTGTCCTGCCAGCCATTACTTGCAAAGTCCCTCCTCCGTTGTTGCACATTTCCACCCACCCCCCACCGCATAATTAATTAAGTTTAAGCGAAATCAATGAATCAACTTTGGAGAGGCAAATCCGCAGCTCTCACTCAGCTAGGACTATCTTTGCAGCTGTTCGAAGGACACCCGTCGAACAACTTTTCACTCGACTACGCATCGAAGTTTCCGCCAAAGCAAGAGCAACAGCAACGGCAACAGCCACCCGTCCATCCTCCCTCCCTCGCACATGTCCACATCCACCTGAACCACTCCGGGCGGCAGCTGGTGCAGATGGATGCGCCTTGCATTTTAAGTTTCCACTGCTCTCCGGGTCTCTGGCTTTTCCTCTTTCTGCTGCTCCGCCCGGAGCCATACGCTTGATTTCCTAACTAAGCACGCAAATGAAGCGTGCGCCCATCAAGGATGCGACTCTATCTCTCTGCGGTTGTCTCTATATAAGTATACGCGTGCATACATATATATATACACATATATACCGTGTATATGGGAGCGCGAATCACCCTTGAAAAAGTGAACCGAATCACCAAGAACCAAGAACCAAGTCGTGTGGCACGTGGAGGTAGCCACAGAGAGGCAGCAGCTCAACCCGTGCTTAATCGTTGAAATTATGCAATTGCCAGGCTGTGGGCAGAAGCCCCGGATCCGGACCCGTTTCCGGAACCAGGTAAACTGACACACTGGTACGGAGTGCGTTAAACATCTAATGAAACTTTATCTCTTTAAGAATAAGAATAAATTCTTCGTATCTATAAAACTTATCTTTTCAAACTCCTGCTACCGAATCAGCAATCCAAACCACTGATTAAGCGAACTAAGATTGTTCACATGATATGCAGAATATCTTGGTACTGTATCAAAATATCCCCATTCCTGGAAAACCACCCAATCAAATCAAGGGAGACACTTACTTAAATTGTGCTTGGGAGCCCCTTGGGAGCTGCAGAGATTGGCCGTACACCTCGCCATGTCATCCCATCCCATCCCATCCAGAATAGTGTCAGTGTCGGCTCATGCTCATGTGTTATGCCCATTCACACACCTGACAATCTGGCAGTGGCAGCGGCTGTCGCCAAACTTTATTAGAACCATTTTGACAGCGGTAGCATGGCTATGGGTGAGGGTATGAGTATGGGGAGCGTGTGTAGGCAATTAGCAGATCTCACAGCAAGTTCTGCCACTGCCAGACCGCAGCCACAGAGGTCGCCTATATATATATAGGCCAGGCGGGTCTCGGCAGAACTCAGTTAGTGAGTTGAAGCTTGGTTTTACGAGTATCTATACGATTCCGATTCTGATTTGTGATTTGCGAGCAGAATAAAGCGTACAAGGAGCCATACAGAGATGGCGGCCACCAGATACGACAGCATTGAGAGGATATGGTCGGGGGCGAAGGACAAGGAGTACTACGGTCCTGATATGACGCTTGGCGAGGTGGCTCTGATCATACTGCGCCTCTACTCGGACAAGGTGATGCCGGTGTTCGATCCCATGGGCGAGGAGCTCACCGGTGGACAGCTGCTCGCGCAGAGCCGTCACCTGGCACATGCCTTCCAGCGGCTCAAGCTCCAGCGTGGCGATGTCGTGGGCATATCGGCCACCAACACCACTTACCGCACCGAAGTAGTCATAGCTGCACTGCTCAATGGAACGCCCATCAATCCACTGCATCCGCAGTTCGATTCGGGTATGAGGAGTCACAGAATCGAAAGAAGAATACATGGACCTATAATCATCCCTAATCTGCTTCTGTTGCAGAGACCATGGCCTATATGTACGAGATTACCAAGCCAAAAGTTATCTTCTGCGACCTGGACAACTACGAGACCTTGAGTGCGGTCAAGACCAGCCTTAAGTTCAAGACGGAGCTCATCCTCCTCACCGGAACCCTGCCCGGGGTGCGCAACATTCAGGATCTGCTGGCCGACGGTTCCATAGACTATGATGAGAAAACCCTGTAGGTAGTCTCCCATTCATCAACCCAAAAAACACTTTCAAACCTTTTCCCGTGTCCTTAAAACTTTGCCTGCCCGCACCTGAGCGGCAACGACACGGCCGTCATCATCACCTCATCGGGAGTAACCGGTTTGCCCAAAATGCCAAAATGTGAGTGGCAGAACCTCAAATATCCTCAAAAAGCCAGCCGTAATGTTCCAGTTCATCCAGTCCCCAGCTGTTCACCTCGGAAACGGTGCTCTTCTGCATCAGCCCACTCTACTGGATCAGCTGCATTTTCAACCTGCTCGCCTCGCTGGTCAACGGCTGCAAGCGGGTGAACACCAATCGCCCATTCAGCGTGGAGTACTTCGCCGATCTGGTGCAGCGCCATCAGGTAAGCTTCGTCCTGACCGTGCCCCACCAGATGGCCCTGCTGGCCAAGAGCCCCAGCCCCCAGAGGGAGGAGCTGGCGAAACGGTTGCAGTCGGTGCGGTGCTTTGTCTGCAGCGGATCGAAGGTGCCCCTGGGGATCTGGCGACAACTGTACGAGCTGTTGGGTGCCGACAGATTTGCCGTACTCTACGGCCTCTCGGAGATCGGAGGCATCTCCAAGAACGTGGGCGGTCCGCTTGGCAACGAGGGCAAGCTGCTAAGAAACGTCCAGGTGCGCATTTTGGATGGCCAGGGTCAGGCCCTGGGGCCCAACCAGACGGGGCAGATCCATGTGCGACTCAGCCAGCGCTGGAGCGGCTACTATCACAATCCGCAGGACACACAGGCGGCCGTCACCCCAGACGGACAGTGGCTGCTGACTGGAGATCACGGCTACTTCGATGACGATGGATGCCTGCACTTTCAGACCCGCGACACGGACGTCTTCAAGTACAACCACTTCCCCATCTATCCCAAGCAGACAGAAGATGTCATCCACCACTTGCCGGGGGTCCATGAAGTGGCAATCTTCGGCGTACCCGACGAGATTTCCACCAATCTCACAGCCTGCGCAGTGGTTCGAGATGTCAACGACCTGGGTCGAGCACTGACTGCCCAGGACATCACTGGTATTGTGGAGCAGCATCTGAGCGAAGCCTTTCACATACGTGGAGGTGTCTTCTTTGTGGATGGCTTACCCAAGACCCAGAACCTCAAGATACAGCGCCGAAGAATCCTGGCCGAGCTTAATGAGATCACCACCCATCTGTAGAGAATATTTTGTTGCAAATAAATGTTGAAGTTCTGCTAAGGAAAAGACTGGTTTTGATGAGACTCGAAGTAGTAAACAAAATGAGTCACTCCAGAAGGGTTTTGAGACTGTTCGGAGCAGAACCCAGCCGATTAGCTGCTTGCCAAATAGCACCTAATTCTTGGCCCTCAGCCGCTTATTTTGTTTGTTACTTATGTCTATGTAACTCATTTGTTTGTTAAAGCTCTGCGCTTGCTTGCCCTGCTAAACGCTCTCTGCCAGCTCGCTCTTCGCTATCTCCGCTTTGCGTCTGCCTACCGACGTCGGCCGAGCGAAGCTGCGCTTAGCGATCGGAGCGGCAGTGTAAAGGGCAGGCAAGCTACACTTGCAATTTGGATGTCACGCATTAAAGAACATATCGTAATTTTATTTCTGCGCCGAGTTTTATTTAATTCGAAATAATTAGTCGGCCGATTGGGGATAAGAAACATTATCTCCACATAAAATTTGGTGACCCCGACGTGATCTCTGAGTTGCAGTGTCAATTAATAATCATTCGCGATCGACATTCGTTAGCCCTAGCAAATTTTCGGCGGTTAAGCACAATTCGGTGCTAAAACACACTTACATAAACCTACATACACGCATTGCTTTAATTTCTCTGTCGCGACAATTCGGTCAGTGCAGTGCGGTAGGCAGTGCAGCGAACTCACTAATACACACAAGCGGAGTACAAAGCGGAATCGGACAGCTCGCACAGCCGCACAGCTAAAGGCATTAGCTGTAATCCCTTTGCTTTCGGTTCCCACGTTTATACGTATACAGGGTGTCTTTTTCGGTCGTGCTGAGTGACTCTTTTAAAACCTCAACATGGCAGCACCTGAGCCTACCAATGTCGCGAACGCAGCAATGCCGAGTGATGTAGATTTCTACAAGCACAAGGCCGAGTCCATCGCGCGTCAACTAAAGGCCATGGATCGCTTTCTCACCAAGAAGAGCTTGCCGAGTTAGATGAGGCAGAACTTCAAGCTCGATTAGAGCAAATCGAGCGAATGAATGTGGATTTCGATGCCGCTCAAACGAGCCTTGAAAGGCTGGATTTCCTGCAGTTAGCCCATGATGCCCGGCTGGACTTTTCGAATGTTTATGTCAAGGTTAGGTCCAGGCTGTCGCGGGAGTTGATGGCTGCTCGCATTGTAAATGTTGCCAATTCAACGGCTCGGCATACTCTCGAGGGGAATTTGTCGTTGTTTGCCTATAATAGTATAGGCCGTTCTCGAATGCCCGAGTTGCAGCTTCCGCGATTCGGTGGGAGCTACATGGATTGGCCAGAATTCCACGCGATGTTTTCGACAATGGTGCACAAAGACCATCGTATACCAATCATCGAAAAATTCCAATATCTTCGTGGATGTCTAGATGGTGCTGCGCTGGATACGATTCGTTCCTTGGAACTTTCTGAGGAGAATTACGACAAGGCGTTAAATTTACTAATGTTGCGATTCTATAATAAACTGTTACATTTTCAGGCACACGTCAAGGCTATTTTCGGGCTGCAAGGGGTGGAGAAGGGCTCAGCTATCGGCTTTCGCGCGCTCAGCGACAAAATCAATTCGCACTTGCGTTCACTTCAGACCTTGGCGACCCCGCAGGAGATTTCCGATGGGTTGCTGATCTTCATCATAGGCACGAAATTGGACCACAAGACCAAGGAGAAATGGGAAGAGAACTTGCCGACGTCAGGATTGCCTCGGTGGTCAAGCATGGCCTCATTCTTGGAAGCAAGATGTCGGATGCTGGAAAATTTGGGATCGGCTATGGTAACAATTCCTAGCCAGCAGGTGGGAGAAAGTAAAACTAGCACCCTAATCACCTCCATTAACGATCATAATAGCTCAACATGCAAGTATTGCAAATCCTCCGATCACTACATATCCCGATGCCAGGCATTTATAGATCTCCCTGTTTTTTCTCGATACAAGGAGGTGAAGAAGCGCCATTTATGTCTAAACTGCCTCAACAAAGGCCATTCATTGCAACGCTGCAAGTCAGGGGCATGTAGAAATTGCCAATCCAAGCATCACACACTGCTCCACATGCAGTCGGGCGCTGACGCTGAGATGCCGTCGCCGAGCACGGAATCGACCCAGCATGATCCTGCAAGTGCCCTAGTAGCAAGCAAATATATTAGCCCTCGAGTCAAAAATCTCTGCCTAGCCAAAACGTGCTGCTAGCTACTGCAATCGTATATGTCAGGGGCCGTTTTGGATCGCTTATTCCATGTCGTGCCATTTTAGATTCCGCTTCTCAGGTTAACTTTATAACATCGAGACTCGCCAATCAGCTGCAGTTAGATCCTCACCCGTCTCACGTTCAAATCGCCGGTATTGGAGAGTCAATTCTACCATCCAGCAAGGCTGTAGACATCGTCCTGCAATCTCAAGACGAAATCTATCGCGGTTTCCTCTCTGCAATTACCACAGCCTCAATCACAGGAATGCAGCCTAACTTCGGCCTAGATTCAAAGGATTGGCCAATGCCAAATAATCTAAAACTGGCTGATCCTAATTTCGCCAAGCCCCAGCGGGTCGATCTGCTGATAGGTGCTGGTTTGTTCTTCGAATTAATGTGTGTTGGACAGATTCGACTGTCAGACCAATTTCCAACATTGCAGAAGACGAAACTTGGCTGGATAGTGTCAGGAAGTATTAAAAACTCTGAGAAAGCCCGTGCGGCGCAAGCAGCCGTTGAAGATCCCCCTGTCATCTCCGCTTGCGAGACTAATTTGTGCGATATTGTAAGGCGGTTTTGGGAAGTCGATGGAGATTATTCGCCCTCATCAATTTCGGAGGAAGATGTTCATTGCGAACAGCATTTCGTCACAAACTGCATTCGCCTAGAGTAAGGAGCTTACTCCGTGCGTTTGCCAACCAAATTCAGTCTAGAGGAATTAGGAGAATCGTATCAGCAGGCGCTACGTAGATTTCTCAATTTGGAGAGGAAGCTAGCAAAAAATGCACAGCTTAAGGAAAAATATATGGAGTTTCTCCAGGAGTATCGTGATTTAGGACACATGTCGTCAGCTTCGCGGCAGTCAGACCTCCCGCAGTACTTCTTGCCTCACCATTGCGTCCACAAGCAGGATAGTACAACCACCAAATTACGCGTAGTGTTCGATGGATCTGCCAAAACAGCGTCTGGAGTATCACTGAATGATGCGCTAATGGCTGGACCCACCATCCAACCTAAAATTCTGATAACTCTGCTTCGTTTCCGCTTTTTTAAAGTCGCCTTGTGTGGCGATATCTGCAAAATGTACCGCTGTGTACGCGTTTCCCATCCCGATACGCACGTGCAGTGCATCCTATGGCGCAATGACCCGAAGGAGGAGATTCAGGTGTTCAAGTTGGAGACTGTTACTTACGGAACCAAACCTGCCGCTTTCTTAGCAATTCGTGCTATGCATCAATTGGCAAATGATGAAGAGTTGCGTTTTCCGCTTGGCGCTGATGTTGTTCGAAGAGATTTCTATGTCGATGATCTCATATCTGGAGGGGACAGCATTGATTCTGTCATCAAGATTCGTCAGCAGGTAAAGGAGCTACTTTCGAAAGGATGTTTTCCCATACGTAAATGGTGTTCCAATGAACCCGCTGCTTTGGAAGGCGTATCGGAGGCGGATCGCGAAATGTTCCTTACCTTTCATGACGGGACTGAAGTAACCAAGGCGCTTGGTCTAGTTTGGGATCCCACCACGGACAATCTTCTGTTTAGCTTCGCTCACGTCGGAACCGCTGCAGGCCCAATATCGAAGCGTTCGGTCCTGTCTACACTAGCTAGGTTCTATGATCCTCTAGGGCTCATCTCTCCCATCATCACAAAAGCTAAAATATTTATGCAGTCGCTATGGAACGAAAGCCTAAAGTTGAATTGGGACGAAAGCCTGCCCCAGGATCTACATACGACTTGGATTGAGCTGACTTCGCAGTTGTCGATGGTTAAAAACTTTAAGTTTCCACGTTACGTGCTTCGGCAGCAAGCCAGATTAGAAATGCACGCGTTTTGTGATGCGAGCCAAGCAGCATATGGCGCCTGTGTATACATGCGTTCGGAAGCTCTTGGCATTGTGCAAAGTCATCTCTTATGCTCTAAATCCAGAGTCGCGCCCTTGAAAAGTATGACTATCCCCAAGCTTGAGCTGTCCGCTGCCCTCGTATTAGCCGAACTAGTGTCCACCATAGTTAAGGGATTATCAGCTCCATGCCAAATACATTGCTGGTCGGATTCGTCCATAGCCCTTGCCTGGATTCGAGAATCACCATTGAATTTTAATATATTTGTTTCTAATCGAGTTCAGCGGATTCAGGAGCTCACCGCTGGAATGACTTGGCATCAAAGTTGCCCACAAAGTTGAATCCTGCCGACATCATATCACGTGGATCCACGCCCGCCGAACTAATGGATAGCAGCCTTTGGATCTCTGGACCACCATTCTTGCGTCTTGAGAGCTCAGAGTGGCCTGCAGGCTTGCAATTGCCGACCGATGTACCAGAACGTCGTCATGCAGCATTGGTTGTTTCAAACGAAAGGGATGTATCGTACGATTGCAAATTTCAAAACTCATTCGGATCCATGCAGGGCGTCTTTGCTTACATATATCGATTCTACATTCTCAAGGACAAAGGCATAGCGCGGTCGAAGGGTCAACTTACCGTAATCGACATAAAAAATGGTACGCATTTGCTCATAAGGGCAATACAGCAGCAACAATTTTTGGAAGAGATAAGGGCCCTCGCCAGCAAACAGGCCCTACCCCCAAAAAGCACGATGGCCTCACTGAATCCATTTCTGGATAGCTTTGGATTGCTGCGTGTTGGAGGCCGCCTCCAAAATGCCGAATTGGACTACGACGCGAAGCACCCGATCCTGCTTCCTAAGGGACATCCTGTCACTGTCTCTATTATTATTTTCTTTCACGAAAGGTTTCTCCACGCAGGAGCTCAAGGATTGCTCGGACTGCTTCGGCAAAAATTCTGGCCTATTGGTGGACGCAAATATGTTGCGGGAATCATTCGCAAATGTGTTAGATGCTTTCGTTTGAAGCCAGTGCTGAGGGAACATATCATGGGAAACTTGCCTGCGGATCGCGTAAGGACTAATCCAGCATTCCACACAACGGGTGTTGATTTTTGCGGACCCTTTTATCACAAGTCGGAAGTCAGAAGCAGGCCTCCTATCAAATGTTACATCGCTGTCTTCGTATGCTTTAGCACCAAAGCAACTCATTTGGAAGTCGTTCGGGATCTATCTACAGAATCCTTTCTGGCAGCATTAAGGCGTTTTATAAGTCTACGTCCCAAACCTCGAATCATCTGGTCAGACAACGCTACAAATTTTGTAGGAGCAAAAAATGAGCTTTTGGAGCTTCGGCAAATGTTCCTCAGCGATCCTCATACGTCGGCTGTGTCACATCTCTGCGTTTCTAGTGGAATCGACTGGAAATTCATCCCCCCTCGCTCACCTCATTTTGGGGGTTTGTGGGAGGCGGCTGTTAAAGCAGCTAAATATCATTTTCATCGCATCGTCGGGACCTACATTTTTACTCTTGATGAAATTCAGACCTTGGCTTGTGAAATCTCTGCTTTGTTAAATTCCCGTCCGCTTTATGCAATTACAGAAAGTCCCGATGATCTAGATGTGCTCACGCCAAACCACTTTCTCAATGGAGCCACGAAAGCTGCATTCGGCGAGCCAGATGTGGCGCATCTCCGGGTCAACCTACTTAGTCGATGGCAGCGGCTGTGTCAAATGAAGCAGGCGTTTTGGAGAAAATGGAGCACGGCGTATCTTTCGATTCTTCAGGAGCGGAGCAAGTGGCGGTCATCGTCCCCATACATCAAGCTAGGAGCGCTCGTCATGATCAAGGAGGAAACGCTGCCACCATTAAGGTGGCCGCTTGGCCGCATTGAGAGCGTCATCCCAGGAAAAGATGGAACCATCAGAGTAGCCGTCATCCGCACTCAAAAAGGCCTTTTCAAGAGGGCCGTCGGAAAAATAGCGGTTCTGCCCCTTCAGGATGGATCTGTTGATAGCCTTTGCCTTCCAACGGGGGGTGAATGTTCGGAGCAGAACCCAGCCGATTAGCTGCTTGCCAAATAGCACCTAATTCTTGGCCCTCAGCCGCTTATTTTGTTTGTTACTTATGTCTATGTCACTCATTTGTTTGTTAAAGCTCTGCGCTTGCTTGCCCTGCTAAACGCTCTCTGCCAGCTCGCTCTTCGCTATCTCCGCTTTGCGTCTGCCTACCGACGTCGGCCGAGCGAAGCTGCGCTTAGCGATCGGAGCGGCAATGTAAAGGGCAGGCAAGCTACACTTGCAATTTGGATGTCACGCATTAAAGAACATATCGTAATTTTATTTCTGCGCCGAGTTTTATTTAATTCGAAATAATTAGTCGGCCGATTGGGGATAAGAAACATTAACTCCACATAAAATTTGGTGACCCCGACGTGATCTCTGAGTTGCAGTGTCAATTAATAATCATTCGCGATCGACATTCGTTAGCCCTAGCAAATTTTCGGCGGTTAAGCACAATTCGGTGCTAAAACACACTTACATACACCTACATACACGCATTGCTTTAATTTCTCTGTCGCGACAATTCGGTCAGTGCAGTGCGGTAGGCAGTGCAGCGAACTCACTAATACACACAAGCGGAGTACAAAGCGGAATCGGACAGCTCGCACAGCCGCACAGCTAAAGGCATTAGCTGTAATCCCTTTGCTTTCGGTTCCCACGTTTATACGTATACAGGGTGTCTTTTTCGGTCGTGCTGAGTGACTCTTTTAAAACCTCAACATGGCAGCACCTGAGCCTACCAATGTCGCGAACGCAGCAATGCCGAGTGATGTAGATTTCTACAAGCACAAGGCCGAGTCCATCGCGCGTCAACTAAAGGCCATGGATCGCTTTCTCACCAAGAAGAGCTTGCCGAGTTGGATGAGGCAGAACTTCAAGCTCGCTTAGAGCAAATCGAGCGAATGAATGTGGATTTCGATGCCGCTCAAACGAGCCTTGAAAGGCTGGATTTTCTGCAGTTAGCCCATGATGCCCGGCTGGACTTTTCGAATGTTTATGTCAAGGTTAGGTCCAGGCTGTCGCGGGAGTTGATGGCTGCTCGCACGGTAAATGTTGCCAATTCAACGGCTCGGCATACTCTCGAGGGGAATTTGTCGTTGTTTGCCTATAATAGTATAGGCCGTTCTCGAATGCCCGAGTTGCAGCTTCCGCGATTCGGTGGGAGCTACATGGATTGGCCAGAATTCCACGCGATGTTTTCGACAATGGTGCACAAAGACCATCGTATACCAATCATCGAAAAATTCCAATATCTTCGTGGATGTCTAGATGGTGCTGCGCTGGATACGATTCGTTCCTTGGAACTTTCTGAGGAGAATTACGACAAGGCGTTGAATTTACTAATGTTGCGATTCGATAATAAACTGTTACATTTTCAGGCACACGTCAAGGCTATTTTCGGGCTGCAAGGGGTGGAGAAGGGCTCAGCTATCGGCTTGCGCGCGCTCAGCGACAAAATCAATTCGCACTTCCGTGCACTTCAGACCTTGGCGACCCCGCAGGAGATTTCCGATGGGTTGCTGATCTTCATCATAGGCACGAAATTGGACCACAAGACCAAGGAGAAATGGGAAGAGAACTTGCCGACGTCAGGATTGCCTCGGTGGTCAAGCATGGCCTCATTCTTGGAAGCAAGATGTCGGATGCTGGAAAATTTGGGATCGGCTATGGTAACAATTCCTAGCCAGCAGGTGGGAGAAAGTAAACCTAGCACCCTAATCACCTCCATTAACGATCATAATAGCTCAACATGCAAGTATTGCAAATCCTCCGATCACTTCATATCCCGATGCCAGGCATTTATAGATCTCCCTGTTTTTTCTCGATACAAGGAGGTGAAGAAGCGCCATTTATGTCTAAACTGCCTCAACAAAGGCCATTCATTGCAACGCTGCAAGTCAGGGGCATGTAGAAATTGCCAATCCAAGCATCACACACTGCTCCACATGCAGTCGGGCGCTGACGCTGAGTTGCCGTCGCCGAGCACGGAATCGACCCAGCATGATCCTGCAAGTGCCCTAGTAGCAAGCAAATATATTAGCCCTCCCCCTCGAGTCAAAAATCTCTGCCTAGCCAAAACGTGCTGCTAGCTACTGCAATCGTATATGTCAGGGGCCGTTTTGGATCGCTTATTCCATGTCGTGCCATTTTAGATTCCGCTTCTCAGGTTAACTTTATAACATCGAGACTCGCCAATCAGCTGCAGTTAGACCCTCACCCGTCTCACGTTCAAATCGCCGGTATTGGAGAGTCAATTCTACCATCCAGCAAGGCTGTGGACATCGTCCTGCAATCTCAAGACGAAAGCTATCGCGGTTTCCTCTCTGCAATTATCACTGCCTCAATCACAGGAATGCAGCCTAACTTCGGCCTAGACGCAAAGGATTGGCCAATGCCAAATAATCTAAAACTGGCTGATCCTAATTTCGCCAAGCCCCAGCGTGTCGATCTGCTGATAGGTGCTGGTTTGTTCTTCGATTTAATGTGCGTCGGACAGATTCGACTATCAGCCCAATTGCCAACATTGCAGGAGACAAAACTTGGTTGGATAGTATCAGGAAGCATTAAAAACTCTGAGAAAGCCCGTGCGGCGCAAGCAGCCGTTGAAGATCCCCCTGTCATCTCCGCTTGCGAGACTAATTTGTGCGATATTGTAAGGCGGTTTTGGGAAGTCGATGGAGATTATTCGCCCTCATCAATTTCGGAGGAAGATGTTCATTGCGAAAAGCATTTCGTCACAAACTGCATTCGCCTAGAGTAAGGAGCTTACTCCGTGCGTTTGCCAACCAAATTCAGTCTAGAGGAATTAGGAGAATCGTATCAGCAGGCGCTACGTAGATTTCTCAATTTGGAGAGGAAGCTAGCAAAAAATGCACAGCTTAAGGCAAAATATATGGAGTTTCTCCAGGAGTATCGTGATTTAGGACACATGTCGCCAGCTTCGCGGCAGTCAGACCTCCCGCAGTACTTCTTGCCTCACCATTGCGTCCACAAGCAGGATAGTACAACCACCAAATTACGCGTAGTGTTCGATGGATCTGCCAAAACAGCGTCTGGAGTATCACTGAATGATGCGCTAATGGCTGGACCCACCATCCAACCTAAAATTCTGATAACTCTGCTTCGTTTCCGCTTTTTTAAAGTCGCCTTGTGTGGCGATATCTGCAAAATGTACCGCTGTGTACGCGTTTCCCATCCCGATACGCACGTGCAGTGCATCCTATGGCGCAATGACCCGAAGGAGGAGATTCAGGTGTTCAAGTTGGAGACTGTTACTTACGGAACCAAACCTGCCGCTTTCTTAGCAATTCGTGCTATGCATCAATTGGCAAATGATGAAGAGTTGCGTTTTCCGCTTGGCGCTGATGTTGTTCGAAGAGATTTCTATGTCGATGATCTCATATCTGGAGGGGACAGCATTGATTCTGTCATCAAGATTCGTCAGCAGGTAAAGGAGCTACTTTCGAAAGGATGTTTTCCCATACGTAAATGGTGTTCCAATGAACCCGCTGCTTTGGAAGGCGTATCGGAGGCGGATCGCGAAAAGTTCCTTACCTTTCATGACGGGACTGAAGTAACCAAGGCGCTTGGTCTAGTTTGGGATCCCACCACGGACAATCTTCTGTTTAGCTTCGCTCACGTCGGAACCGCTGCAGGCCCAATATCGAAGCGTTCGGTCCTGTCTACACTAGCTAGGTTCTATGATCCTCTAGGGCTCATCTCTCCCATCATCACAAAAGCTAAAATATTTATGCAGTCGCTATGGAACGAAAGCCTAAAGTTGAATTGGGACGAAAGCCTGCCCCAGGATCTACATACGACTTGGATTGAGCTGACTTCGCAGTTGTCGATGGTTAAAAACTTTAAGTTTCCACGTTACGTGCTTCGGCAGCAAGCCAGATTAGAAATGCACGCGTTTTGTGATGCGAGCCAAGCAGCATATGGCGCCTGTGTATACATGCGTTCGGAAGCTCTTGGCATTGTGCAAAGTAATCTCTTATGCTCTAAATCCAGAGTCGCGCCCTTGAAAAGTATGACTATCCCCAAGATTGAGCTGTCCGCTGCCCTCGTATTAGCCGAACTAGTGTCCACCATAGTTAAGGGATTATCAGCTCCATGCCAAATACATTGCTGGTCGGATTCGTCCATAGCCCTTGCCTGGATTCGAGAATCACCATTAAATTTTAATATATTTGTTTCTAATCGAGTTCAGCGGATTCAGGAGCTCACCGCTGGAATGACTTGGCATCAAAGTTGCCCACAAAGTTGAATCCTGCCGACATCATATCAAGTGGATCCACGCCCGCTAAACTAATGGATAGCAGCCTTTGGATCTCTGGACCACCATTCTTGCGTCTTGAGAGCTCAGAGTGGCCTGCAGGCTTGCAATTGCCGACCGATGTACCAGAACGTCGTCATGCAGCATTGGTTGTTTCAAACGAAAGGGATGTATCGTACGATTGCAAATTTCAAAACTCATTCGGATCCATGCAGGGCGTCTTTGCTTACATATATCGATTCTACATTCTCAAGGACAAAGGCATAGCGCGGTCGAAGGGTCAACTTACCGTAATCGACATCAAAAATGGTACGCATTTGCTCATAAGGGCAATACAGCAGCAACAATTTTTGGAAGAGATAAGGGCCCTCGCCAGCAAACAGGCCCTACCCCCAAAAAGCACAATGGCCTCACTGAATCCATTTCTGGATAGCTTTGGATTGCTGCGTGTTGGAGGCCGCCTCCAAAATGCCGAATGGGACTACGACGCGAAGCACCCGATCCTGCTTCCTAAGGGACATCCTGTCACTGTCTCTATTATTATCTTCTTTCACGAAAGGTTTCTCCACGCAGGAGCTCAAGGATTGCTCGGACTGCTTCGGCAAAAATTCTGGCCTATTGGTGGACGCAAATATGTTGCGGGAATCATTCGCAAATGTGTTAGATGCTTTCGTTTGAAGCCAGTGCTGAGGGAACATATCATGGGAAACTTGCCTGCGGATCGCGTAAGGACTAATCCAGCATTCCACACAACGGGTGTTGATTTTTGCGGACCCTTTTATCACAAGTCGGAAGTCAGAAGCAGGCCTCCTATCAAATGTTACATCGCTGTCTTCGTATGCTTTAGCACCAAAGCAACACATTTGGAAGTCGTTCGGGATCTACCTACAGAATCCTTTCTGGCAGCATTAAGGCGTTTTATAAGTCTACGTCCCAAACCTCGAATCATCTGGTCAGACAACGCTACAAATTTTGTAGGAGCAAAAAATGAGCTTTTGGAGCTTCGGCAAATGTTCCTCAGCGATCCTCATACGTCGGCTGTGTCACATCTCTGCGTTTCTAGTGGAATCGACTGGAAATTCATCCGCTCACCTCATTTTGGGGGTTTGTGGGAGGCGGCTGTTAAAGCAGCTAAATATCATTTTCATCGCATCGTCGGGACCTACATTTTTACTCTTGATGAAATTCAGACCTTGGCTTGTGAAATCTCTGCTTTGTTAAATTCCCGTCCGCTTTATGCAATTACAGAAAGTCCCGATGATCTAGATGTGCTCACGCCAAACCACTTTCTCAATGGAGCCCCGAAAGCTGCATTCGACGAGCCAGATGTGCGCATCTCCGGGTGAACCTACTTAGTCGATGGCAGCGGCTGTGTCAAATGAAGCAGGCGTTTTGGAGAAAATGGAGCACGGCGTATCTTTCGATTCTTCAGGAGCGGAGCAAGTGGCGGTCATCGTCCCCATACATCAAGCTAGGAGCGCTCGTCATGATCAAGGAGGAAACGCTGCCACCATTAAGGTGGCCGCTTGGCCGCCTTGAGAGCGTCATCCCAGGAAAAGATGGAACCATCAGAGTAGCCGTCATCCGCACTCAAAAAGGCCTTTTCAAGAGGGCCGTCGGAAAAATAGCGGTTCTGCCCCTTCAGGATGGATCTGTTGATAGCCTTTGCCTTCCAACGGGGGGTGAATGTTCGGAGCAGAACCCAGCCGATTAGCTTCTTGCCAAATAGCACCTAATTCTTGGCCTTCAGCCGCTTATTTTGTTTGTTACTTATGTCTATGTAACTCATTTGTTTGTTAAAGCTTTGCGCTTGCTTGCCCTGCTAAACGCTCTCTGCCAGCTCGCTCTTCGCTATCTCCGCTTTGCGTCTGCCTACCGACGACGGCCGAGCGAAGCTGCGCTTAGCGATCGGAGCGGCAATGTAAAGGGCAGGCAAGCCACACTTGCAATTTGGATGTCACGCATTCAAGAACATATCGTAATTTTATTTCTGCGCCGAGTTTTATTTAATTCGAAATAATTAGTCGGCCGATTGGGGATATAAAACATTATCTCCACAGAGACATTGAAAAGTTTCCATGACATTCAGTCCGACCGACCGTCTGGCCTCTGGGATTTAATTAGTTTCATCGGCTAAATCAGCATCTAATTGCGACGACACCGGTGTCAACCGCGACAGCGACATCTGTGGACGACATTTGGGGACGGCGCCGCGTGTCCAACTAATTAGCAGCTATCGGCTTTTGTTTCCTAGTGTTCCATGAAGGGGGCATATAAAACCGAAATGAGGCGCAGTAAAGCACTTAGTTGATCGACGATCGTTAGCCGCCGAGTTAGCAAGATGAGCTGTGAGGTGCACTACAACGCCGCCTCGCGCACTTGGTTCGGACCGCGTGGCAAGGACTTCTACGGCCCTGAGATGACCCTGGGCGAGGTCATCATGCGCGTGCTCCAGATCAACGCCGACCAGGTGATGCAGCACTGCGACCCCACCGGCGAGGAGCTTACCGGTGCCCAGCTGGCCCAGCAGAGTGCACGGATAGCCCAGGCCTTCAAGCGGCTGGGCCTGTATCGGGGCGATGTTATCGGTATATCGGCGAACAACACGACCTATCTGACCAGCGTGGTCATAGCGGCCCTGCTCCGAGGAATACCGATAAATCCACTGCATCCGGAGCTCGCAGAAGGTAAGTTTGGGAGTGGAAACTGATCTGAAATCAAATTCACAAGTGAAAAATGATCGTAACTTGAAAGAAATATGATGAAACTGGTGTTCCCTTTCTTGTATTTCTATCTTCAGAGACGGTCAAGTACATGTATGACATAACAGAACCCAAGTTGATATTCTGCGATGTGGAGAACTATCCCACAATCCAGGCGGTCAATCAGAGATTAGTCACTCCTGCCACCATCTACCTGTTGAATGGACGGCTTGAGGGAGTGCGAGACGTCAGCGAACTGCTCAACGAAGATGAATCCATCACAGCAGCAGCGTGAGTTGTACAATCCAATATTCACACTGATCTCTTAACTGAATTCTGTAGATATGTGCCCTGTCCCAAGCTCCATGGCGATCACACGGCCTTCATTGTGTGCTCCTCCGGCACGACGGGAATGCCCAAGGGAGTGACCCGCTCACATCGGAGTTTGCTCTGCAACTGCAAGAAGTAAGCAGACGGATTCACCCCATATAATTCCCAAATCTAACGCTTCGGTCCCCTTTTAGTCCCAATACATACACTAGGGACAGCATTCTGCTGTCCTTTAGTCCTTTGTACTGGATATCCGGGACGATTATCCTGCTGGCCTCGCTGCTGAATGGATTCCGGCGCATTATCACCAATCGACCCTATAGTGTGGACTACTTGCTCCAGCTGGTGGCCACCCATCGGGTGACCTTCCTCTTCCTGGCCTCCCACCAGATCGCACTGCTCTCCAAGCACGACAGCGACTTTGAGAAGCTGAAAGCCCAGCTGGAATCCGTTCGAGTGCTGATCGGTGCCGGATCGAAGGTTTGCAAGGCCGTCTTCCGGCGCATGTACGAGCTGATCGGCAACCAGAGGTTCATTATCGGCTACGGCCTCTCAGAGATGGGAGGACTAAGCAAGAACGTCGGCGGTCCGCTCGGCTGCGAGGGCAAGGTAATGCGGAATGTGGAGCTGCGCGTCGTGGACAAACTAAAGATGCCACTGGGCATCAACGAGGTGGGGATCATATACGCCCGCCTGCGCTATCACTGGGAGGGCTTCTACCGCAATCCGGAGGCAACCGCGCGGACACTCAGCCCCGATGTCAGCGAGGCCTCTGTGTTCGGGGCGCCCGATTTGGTGGACACCAACCTCACGGCCTGTGCTGTGGTGCGAACAGCCAGTCAATGTCTGAAGGCGGATCAGATAAGGAGCATTGTGGAGCGGCACTTGAGCGGCGCCTATCACATCAGGGGCGGCGTCTTCTTTGTCGGGAGTCTGCCCAAGACATCCAACGATAAGTTGCAGCGACGCAAGGTCCTGGGTCTGATACAGCAGTTGGGAATCGAGGCTGAATAAAGTTTGATCCTAGACGGTTGACACTGTGTTTTCTGTGCGGAAGAAAGCCTTCGTAAATCAGCTTGGAACCACTGTGCGAGTACCGAAGCTTAGCTTAGACTAATGCCGATCACTCGTACTCTATGAATTTTAATAGAGATTCAAATTGCAAATGCAGCAGCCAATTCCCTTGGACGACACTGTAGCCCTTCTGCCCCGTGCCCCCGGCATCCGAGCCATCGCAATGACAAGCAATTTGTTATTTGTGGCACTCCTGTGGCTCCTCCTGCAAGTCGAACAGATATTCTACATAAAATGAATTGAAAAATTAAAATTTCAATATGCTGTGGGCATTGGGCAATGGGCGATGGGCAAAACATACATATTTTATTGGATGCTGTTTTGGGTCGGGTCGGACTTTCGATTCGGCTCCAGTTGGAACATTTTCGACATTTGACAAATGCCGAAATAAAATGCTCGACAAAACACGATTCAATTTGCTTTAAACTCATCCCTTTTACATCCCCGTTTGGATAGGAGCAGCAGTAATAGCATCAGTTAGAACCACTGTCTCTGTCTGTGCTGCGTCCGCAGCTATCCATACTGTCCTGTCGGATCTGTCCGTCCTGTGGGGGTGGAGGTGACAGTCGGCTAAGCCGTAAAGTAGAGCCCCGGCACATGGTCCAGTCCGCTCCGGTCTGAAATCGGTTCGGTTGTGGCCGTCCGTCTGCATTTTTCATCTAATGCGGATTATCCAGGGGCTTTGCAAACTGCACCCAAGGTATAAATTGGTGTGCCAGGGATTTGCATGACCAACAACTAGCTGTACGAGTATGAATGAGCTGCAGAGTGAGTGAATTAATGGAGAGGAGCTCAAGGCTCGGCACACAATTGCTTAACAATTTCCGGTTACAGGAGGAAGGCAAAGGAGGTCAATGTCCCTCCCTCTCCCTCTCTCTCTCTCTCTCTCTCATCCCATCTTTTTTTCCTTCATTCTTGTCTTTAATCCATATGCAGAACGGAATGAATATGAATACCCATTCGAGTGTTTCTATGAACCGAAGTTTGGGCATTCGCTCAATGATTCGTCAATTCCAAGGGACACATTTACAAATTCGACAAAATCGACTGCATAAATGGCTCTGATGCTGCATCAGTACGCTTGTTCCATCCATAAATTTTTGTGTTGGATTTTGAATACGTCTTTTTGGATAAAAATTAAAATTTGACGAAGCAGAAGAATGCGTCAATGGAATTTGTGAAAATAAAACGTTTGGCTGGGTGTTTTATAGAGAAATTAAATTCAAATTGAAATCGCTGACCAGAATGTAAGCCATATTCAATAATACCAGCATTTCAGCAAACTGAAGTCAGGGCTCATAATAAAAAGGAAACGCTTTATGCAAGCGCTTTAATGTTTCATCAAGGATATCCGCAGCATATGCAATAATATGTAAACAAGGAAAACAATGCCTGCAACTTCCACAATACTCATAACTGTACCACGGGAGTGGAGAGACGAACCCAGCCCAGTCCAACCCGATTCGGGACATAGCCCTGTTTGTATTTTTTGTTTTTTTTTTTTTTGTGGCCCATAATTAAACAAGAATATTCTGTACTCTGGGTGGATCTGGGCAGGGTGAGAGCGCTATATAGTCCCGCATATGCCGCGGCGCATGTCCTGTGCCGCAGCGCCCCAGTACGTGTCCTGCCTCGATCGCTGTCGCACATCTGCCGTGCGTTGATTTCGCCTCAGACCCTCAGAGCCTTAGAGCCCTCAGAGGGTTGAAAAGTGGTGGAAACTATTGCGACCGTTACTTTCAACAGTGCCCACTCCCTGGGTACGTGGACACACTGACACACACACACACCGGGATGATGTGAAGCGCGGATGCAAAAGTCCGCGCTTCACAGCTTCGACGCAAAGTTTCAGAGGAAGGAGAGGGTGGAGCGGCGTGATCAGGAGACGCAGTGCTCCCCTCAACACGATGCGCCGAAAAGGAAGCTGGACAAGCCGACGAGGAGCTCGCCGAAGCGGAGAAACAATATGAGTGGCCATCCCACGTTGCAGTCCCGCGAACAACCGGCAAGGAAGACCGAATCAGCTGCACCTACCGAAGGTGAATGGGAGAAGGTGAAGAGCAGAGCGCACGCCCGGAAGCCAAGGCCCCGTCCGGATGTTATTATCATCGAGCCAAAAGGGGAAATGACTTACGCGGAGATCCTTAACCTCGTCACCCGCAACCAGAGCGAGAAGATGAAGAAGGTCGGCGAGGTGCTCTTCTATTGGAGCTCAAAGACGCCTCGAAGGAGACCGCGCAGCTGCTTCGCGAGGACATAGGCACTGTCCTAGGAGGCAAGGCGGAGGCGCGAGCCCTCACCCAGCAGACGAGGCTAGAGATGCTCGACTTGGATGAGATGGCTACCTCGGAGGACGTGAGGAAGGCCTTCAGCGAGCAAATGGGGATTACACTCGATGTGGACGCCATTAAGAGTTTGCGCCCAGGCTTTGGTGGTACCCAGCGGGCTATTATTTGCCTGCCGGCGACCCTTGCAACGAAGGCGCTATCCGTTGGTAAGGTTAAAGTGGCATGGTCCGTCTGCCGCATACGGTAGCGAAATCTGCCGTTAAAGTGCTTCAGGTGCCTTGAGGTCGGCCACGTTGCACTTAATTGCTAAAGCTCTGTAGACAGAAGCGGGTGGTGCTTCCGCTGTGGGTCTGAGGAGCACAAGATAAGCGACTGCCACAATGAGGCAAAATGCTTCCTTTGTGTCGGAAAGGGCAAGCCCCACTCACACGTAGCTGGTAGCCACAGGTGCCCCATGGCACCCAAAGAGAAGGCAAGTCAAAACGCTGGACATGGTTAGGTTTTACCAAATAAACCTAAACCATTGCGAGGCTGCCAGAGATCTGCTCTCTCAGTCGGTGCGTGAAATGAGATCGGACGTTGCAATAATTAGCGAACCATACATTTCCCCCGAGGATGGATTCTGGGTCCAAAGCTCCTCAGGAAAAGCAGCAATATGGGCTTGCGGTAAGCCTCCTCTGCGGCCCTCAGTGTGCGCTGAGTTCCGACATTTCGTCAGGGCAAAACTGGGGAACTTATGGATTTACAGCTGCTATCTCCCCCCAAGCTTGAGCCGTCATAGCTTCGCTGCGGCGATGGACGAATTGGCCGACGACGCCAGGCACCACAAACCAAATGTAATTGCTGGCGACTTCAATGCTTGGGCCCAGGAGTGGGGCAGTGACATCTCCAGAAGCAGCAGTTCGGACGCCATATACAAGGGACACGCACTGCTTGAGGCCTTCGCTGCGTTGGACGTAGCATTGTTGAATCAGGGGACCGCGAATACCTTCAACAGGGTGGTGGCTCTGGGTCAGTCATCGACCTTACATTCGCCTCTAGCAGCCTTTCCCCTCTGTCCACCTGGCGCCTGGGGAACCACTATACGGCCAGCGACCACGAGGCAGTGGTGTTCTCGATAGGCGGAGAAGGTGGTTGCAGACTGACCAGGGCAACGCAGACAAGCCGGAGAGCAGCCTACAATCCCGAATCAATGCGGATTCCAAGGTTCTTGGCAAGAGGCCATTCAAGGGTAAGCAATCGCCGACCTATTGGTGGAATGACGAGATCCAGGAGGCCAGACGCACTTGCCTGTCAGCTAGAAGGCGATATCAACGGGCTCGCAGAAGGAGTGGCACTAGCTGGCCAAGGCTACAGGCGGAGTACTGCGGAGCTAGAAAAGCCCTAAAGAACGCCATCAAGGAGAGCAAGAGGGAGTGCTTCCTGCAGCTTTGCGACTCAGCCGAGAAGGATCCGTGGGGACGTGCCTACAAGACGGTCATGAAGCGAATTCATGGCAGCAACGCGGGGTCGCCGTCTGACCCAGACCAGTTGCGGACGATTGTTGAGGCATTGTTCCCATCCGGGGCTCACGGTCTTGCCAGCACTGCCGTCGCACACCAGCCTGCATACTCGGTCGAACCGGTCACGGAGGACGAAATCGTCGCCCTGGCCCAAAGCTTAAAGGCCAAGAAGGCTCCAGGCCCTGATGGAATCCCCAACCGTGCGGTAAAACTGGCGATGGCATACAACCCGCACGAGTTTGCTAAGGCATTCACGCAGTGCCTGCGGGAAGGACTATTTCCGCCGCAGTGGAAGTTGAAACACCTGGTGCTCTTGCCAAAGCCAGAAAAGCCGCCGGACGATCCCTCCTCGTTTCGACCGATTTGCTTAATCGACTCGCTGGGGAAGACTCTGGAACAGATAATCCGTAGAAGACTAGACAACGCCGTCGAGGATGCTGGGGGACTTTCACCAAACCAATACGGCTTCAGGAGTGGGAGGTCAACGGTGGACGCCATAGGCAGGGTAGTTGACATAGCCTCCAAGGCAGTGGAGGGAACTCGATGGAAGGGCGGCAAGAAGGAATACTGCCTGATTGTCACCCTAGACATCAGGAACGCCTTCAATACGGTGAAGTGGGAGTGCATCCTGGACTCACTTAACCGGCGCGGTGTACCCCAATACTTTCAGGCAATCGTAAGGAGCTACTTCGCGGGGAGACTGCTGGAGTATAATACGGAGGCCGGCGCGCAGACTCACGGCATAACGGTAGGAGTTCCCCAAGGATCAGTGATGGGTCCCCTATTATGGAACATTGCCTACGATGGAGTCATGAGATTAGCTCTTCCAGGCGGATGTCAGCTAACCTGCTACGCAGATGATGTCGCCCTGACGGTGGTGGCCAAGCACCTGGACGTCGTCGAAGCAAATTGTGACACCGCAATCCAGCTGATTGCAGACTGGCTCCGCTCTGCGGGACTAGAGATAGCCGCTCATAAAACCGAGGCAGTATTGGTGAGCACCCGTTCGACTGTGGAGACCGCTCACATCAGGGTTGGCGACCAGAGACTATCGTCGAAACGAGCCATTCGGTATCTGGGCGTGATGATCGACACCAGGCTCAGTTTCCGTGAACACCTAAGCTACGTCCAGGAGAAAGCGGCAAACACGAGTCGGGCGCTGTTCCGAATACTGTTGAACACCCGTGGCCCGAAGCAGGAGAGGAGGATTCTGCTGACCAGTGTAGTCCGCTCAGCCATGACCTACGCAGCAGACGTATGGGCGGATGGAATTAAAGTTGCCAGC
This sequence comes from Drosophila miranda, assembly GCF_003369915.1. NCBI lineage: Eukaryota > Metazoa > Arthropoda > Insecta > Diptera > Drosophilidae > Drosophila > Drosophila miranda. Next base: position 38,130,605 of record NW_022881603.1, read on the forward strand.
TACGCTAGGGGCGTAAAAGCCACTCATCGCCTCTACGCGCTCCGGATCTGCTGCGGCTTTCGGACCATATCCGACGACGCTGCCCTAGTCCTGGCGGGTGTCCTTCCAATTGACCTTCTGGTGCTTGAGGAGAGGTCCGTGGCCGAGGCCATCCGGGCCGGCGCGGCAAGGAGAGACGCGCGCAAGCAGGCCCGTGAAGGAAGCCTCAGAGCATGGCAAAGCCGCTGGGACGGCTCTGATAAAGGACGGTGGACACACCGCCTGATTCCGGATGTCCGATATTGGATCGGCAGGCGACACGGTGTGGTCAATTTCCATTCCACACAGCTTCTGAGCGGACACGGCTGCTTCAGCCATTACCTTTGGAGGTTCGGCCACGAGAACTCGCCGAACTGCTCGTGGTGCGGCGACGCCACTGAAGACGCTGAGCACATCATTTTTCAATGTGGGCGCTTCTCACTTATTAGGGAGGAGTTGTGGCGAGCCGCCGGCGGGCAGCTCACGCCGAACAACCTGATCGAGAAGATTGTGGAAGACCCCATGGTATGGTCGGCCTGGAGCAACTTTGCAGCCGGCGCCATGAAGGAGCTGCGTAGGTGCGAGCGCCGAAGGAACGAGAGTGGCTAGGAGGAACCATGGTCCCTGCGAAGCAATGCTTTGCGGCCGTCCCGCAGAGACCCGGAACTTCCTGCCGGTCTCTCCAACTCAATACAGCTCCCTGTCTAGCTTTAGTTAAGTCCCAGGCTTATAAAATTTAATAAAATTAAGAGTTAATACAGAAAAAAAAAAAAAAAAAAAAAAAACACCTGGATGAAAGCAGTATTGCTATCGGCATTGGTCGAGGAATTTCGAGAGTGTGGAGCAAACAGATATACAGATGCTTTTTTTCTTTGAGTGCTCGAACATCTTTCGCATAATTCTGCCCCTATTATTGGTGGGGAGTGTGGAGATGGCCACTTGCGCCGCAACAATTGTGCTGCCTGCGAACCGCTTTAGAATTTGGAACAGAAACCGCAACAATGCAGAAGGAAGTATACCTGCCTGCCTAGAACCACACGTGCATCTAATGTGTGGTCGTCTCTTGTCGTTTCCCCAAAGAGTTACGTAGAGTGGTCATCTTTATATCCGGGATATGGCTGTGTTTGTCAGCTCCTTTTTATACCCGATACTCAAAATGAGTATTGGGGTATATTAGATTTGTGGTAAAAGTGGATGTGTGTAACGTCCAGAAGGAATCGTTTCCGACCCCATAAAGTATATATATTTGTAGTGTATTGACACTCAGACTTAAGCACGCGTTGTCTTCAAGATTCTCTTTTATTCTATATCCCTTGGATGGTGTGACCGTATATAGATATTAATTTAATACCTAACACGCCTCTCCTTAGATGTTTAATATACATGTCATTTACAAATCTATTTTCTTATAACAATTTGATTTGTGTACTTAATCTAATTAGCGTATATAAAATTTATGTGATTTCGTATTTTTCTTTCTTCTTAATCTGTTTAGTATTTGTTTCAGTGTTTAATTTGTACATAATTTGATTTCATAATTCCTTTCTTTATATTATTTTATTGTTAAATACGCTTTACTACCTTCCCTGCCTCACGTGGTCTCAACTCTCTCCTGGTGGGTGTTGGTTGAGAAACTATTTGTTCATTGTTGGTTTTGGAATTGTCATCTACTGAACAATTGCTTTCGACATCAGGTGTTTTCGCATTAGGCGATGTATGATTGTTAGTGCTTTGGTTTCTAATTTGATCCAGGTGACGTTTTATTTCTCTGTTATTGTTCGCCAAAATACAACAATACGAACGCGGGCCCAGTTGTTGTTTTACAGTTGCCTGAGTCCAGCTTGCTTTGTTAGGATTTTTGTAGTCCCTAACCATAACTTTTTGACCCTTTAAAAATTCTGTGCTTCGTCTACCTTTGTGATTTACAACACACTCAGTCTGTTTTTTATTTATTATGCTTTCGACCGTAGGTGGTTTTAACAACGAAAATCTTGTTTTTAGTGTACGACCAAAAAATAATTTAGCAGGAGATTCGCCCGTAGTACAATGAATCGTATTTCGGTAATCGATCAAAAATCTATTTAAAATTGTATTAAAATCTTGTCTTTCATTAGCCTTTATGTTTGCATATAGTGATTTCTTAACAGTCTTTACAAAATTTTCTGCTTGACCATTATTCGCTGGATGTCCTGGAGCAGTAAAAATGTGATTAACACCATTGTTTTTCATAAACGTTTTAAAATCATCAGAAGTAAACTGTCGTCCATTGTCACTAACTAACACGTCTGGTAAACCATATCGACAAAATACTTCTCTAAGCTTGTTGATAGTAAACAATGAAGTTATTTCCTTCGTTTTGAATACTTCTGCCCATTTTGTATAAGAATCTATAATAACCAATAAATGAAAACCTCTAATTGGTCCTGCAAAGTCTATGTGTACTCGACTCCAAGCCTTTCCTGTGGATTTCCACGGTATTAACAGACTCTTTTCTGGACTTGATTGTAGTTCCTGACAAGGAATACAATCTCGAATTAATTTCTCAATTTCAGAATCCATGCAAGGCCACCACACATAAGAACGTGCTAACATTTTGGTTTTTACTATTCCCAAATGCGATGCATGAAATTCTGCTAAAATAGCTTGTCTCAGTTTGGTTGGAATTACTACTCTGTGTCCCCATAAGATACAATCATATTCCACTGAAAGTTCATTTGTTTTAGAGATGTAGGCAGAAAACTCGCTGCCTTTTAATCTTGTCTTCGAACCAGTGTTAATTGACTCACAAACTTTTGATAATATTGGGTCACGTCGTGTTTCACGAGCTATTTCTTTGAAGCTAATTTTGAACACCTTTTCGGACTGTATAAAATGTATGTAATTATAGTCTTCGTTTGGTACAGCCGTTTCCCATTGAGGCATTCTTGAGAGTCCATCTGCTATATTTAAGGTCCCCTTTATGTGTTCAACTGTATATTGAAAACCTGACAAAGTCAGTGCCCATCTTTGCATTCGTGCAGAGGCCATCAATGGAAGTCCTTTCAGGTCTCCAAATATGCTTAGTAATGGTTTGTGATCTGTTCGAAGGATGAACTTGTTTCCTAAAAGATACTGTCTTAATTTACTCACACAGAACACTATAGCCAGGGCCTCTTTCTCGATTGTACTGTAATTATGCTCGCTTTTGGATAATGCTCTTGATACAAATGCTATTGGTTTGATATCTTCATTGCATTTATGTGATAAAACACCTGAAACTGCATGACTGCTAGCATCAGTCGTTAATACTAACGGTTGATCTGGGTTGTAGTGAACTAAAACTTGTTCAGAAGTTACTTCTTTCTTTACCTCTTCATATGCACTCTGACATTCGCGTGTCCAATTAAATTTGGTATTTTTCTTTAATAATGCATATAAAGGACTCATTATCTGAGCGAAATTATTGATAAACTTTGAATAATAATTTACCATGCCTATGAAAGCTCTAAGCTGTGATACGTTTTCCGGAGCCGGTGCAAACAATACACTCGCAACTCTATCATTGTTTTTGCTCAGTCCTATCCTGTCAATTGAAAATCCTAGGTAACAAATTTTGGATTTAAAGAACTCACATTTCTTGTCATTTAATTTAAGTCCAACTGATTTCGGTTTTCTAAGTACAGCTTTTAGGTTTGAAATATGTTCTTGAAGATCTCGTCCTGTAACTGTTATGTCATCTTGATAAACCACAACTCCTCGCATACCCTGAAACAACCCTTCCATTGTTTTTTGAAAAATAGCTGCTGCAGTTTTTATACCAAATGGTAAGAGTTTAACTTTCAATAGTCCAATATGTGTGCTCCAAGTACACAAATTTTGAGATTGCTCATCTAAATTTAGCTGATTGTAAGCATTTGACAGGTCAAGTTTTGAATACAGTGTACCCCCTTCAAGCGCTGCAAAAATGTCGTCTATTCGAGGTAGTGGATACTTTACGTCGACTAAAGACCGGTTTAATGTAACCTTATAGTCACCACAAATTCGTATGTCACCGTTTGGTTTTAAAATCGGTACCAAAGGTGTTGCCCATTCAGAACTAACAACTTGCTCTAAAATTCCATCATCTATGAATTTTCGTAACTGCACTTCAATCTTTTCTTTCCATGCTAATGGTACTGACCTAGGCTTGAAAAATATTGGTTTTGCATCTTCTTTTAATAGTAACGATATCGTATTCGTAGTATATGAACCTAAACGAGGCTCAAAAACTTCAGCAAACTCCGATTTAATCTGTTCTGTAATTACAGAATTTGGTTCATTTACGTACACATTGTTCACCTGCATTAACTCAAAATTAAAAGCTCTCAAAAATGTTCTACCTAGCAAAGGTGGACTCACTGCATTGGTTACAACAACAACAATTTGTTTTTTTAGACCTCGATATTCGATCGTTGCATCGTACTCACCAATAACTTTGATTGAATCTCCATTGTAATCTACATATGGAACTAGACATTTTCTAAGTGGTCTGCTGGTATTTAAGCTTTCGTAAAATGTTTTTGGAACCAATGTGCACGGTGCACCAGTGTCGCAAGCAATTTTCGTTATGTTTCCATCAATTTTTACAGGTAAATAATATACTCCATTAGTTGAGGTTGTATCAACGCTATAGATAGAAAAGTTATAATTATCATTATCAAAATTATTATCAGAATAGGTGTCATGTTTTGTTTGAGATACATAATTTACGGATTTTTTTGATTTATTTTTACAAATGCTCGCCAAGTGACCTATTTTTCCACAGCTGTGACATTTGCATGCCTTATACTTGCAATTGTTTGAGTTATGATTTCGCCAGCCACAGTGTGTGCATGGCTGCTGCTTCTTTTCTCTGCCAGCGTCGCAGTCGTTTTCGCCGTCGCCGTCACCGTCGCTTCTGCCGCCTCTGTAACTCACGTTTCGGTTGCCCTTGAAATGACTTCTGCCGTTGCTCTTTGCTTGATCTCTGTTCTCGCCTCTTTGCCTCTGCCATTGACTAGTCCCGTTCTTTTGATGCATGTAGTTGACGTTGTGTTCTGTCTTCCTTGTGCTGATCTTCGTCTCCATGATCATCGCCTTTTTGAGTGCATCAGCCAGAGTTAGATTTTCGTCTTCTTCACATATTCTTTCATATATAGGGTTGGGAAGGCTCATCACAAATTGGTTTAATACAAACGCTTCCAGATTTGAGCCAAATTTGCATTCCAATGCCAATTGTTTAACTCGAGCATACCACTCCGCTACAGTCTCATCTTCACTTTTTGTGGACATGTGAAATTTTTTTCTTTCTCTGAATATGAGTGTAGGTGGTGTGTAGTGTGTTTTTAAAATTTCACATAATTCTTTGTATGCTTTTGATACGGGGGATACCGGATTGCACAAACTATGTAGTACAGTGTAAGCCGCTGTACCGATCGACTTCAACAAAACTGCCTTTTTTGTGTTTTCCTCTTTCACATTCAATTCGCACAAATGTATGTCGAATTTTTCCTTCCAAATGCAGAACGTTTCTTGGTGTGGCGAAAACTCAGCAATTGTTGCCATTTGATAGAATGTTGGTGCTTCATTTTTCGTCATGTTGCTATTCATATATTATATGCACTTTTAACATGTGTATGTATATTAATACGTTTTATTTTATCCTCGTCGCCAATTATGTGGTGTATTGACACTCAGACTTAAGCACGCGTTGTCTTCAAGATTCTCTTTTATTCTATATCCCTTGGATGGTGTGACCGTATATAGATATTAATATAATACCTAACAATATTCTTGATCAGCATCAATAGCCGAGTCGATTGAGCCCTGTCTGTCTGTCCGTCCGTCCGTCTGTCCGTCTGTCCGTCCGTCCGTCTGTCCGTTCCCTTCAGCGCCTAGTGCTCAAAGACTATAAGAGCTAGAGCAACGATGTTTTGGATCCAGACTTCTGTGATATGTCACTGCTACAAAAATATTTTAAAACTTCGCCCCGCCCACTTCCGCCCCCACAAAGGGCGAAAATCTGTGGCATCCACAAATTCGAAGATACGAAGAAAACTGAAAACGCAGAATCGTAGAGGATGACTATATGTTCTAGAGTGTAAAATCTGAACCAGATCGTATAATTATCATAGCCAGAATCAATAAAACAATTTCATTCTTTCTCGCTCTGTCTCTCTCTAAAACACAGGTTTCATGGTCGGTTTTGCCAATTGCAAAATATGAGTTCAAGGATCTCAGAACCTATAAGAGCCAGAGCAACCAAATTTTGTATCCACACTCCTGTGATATCGGACCTTGACCATTTTGTGTCACAATTTCGCCACACCCCCTTCCGACCCCCGCAAAGGACGAAAATCTGGGGCATCCACAAATCTCAGAGACTATTAAGGCTAGAGTAACCAAATTTGGTATCCGCACTTCTGTTAGATCTCACTATAAAACGTACATCTCAGAATTTCGCCCCACCCCCTTCCGCCCACACAAAGAACGAGAATCTGTTGCATCCACAATATTGCACATTCGAGAAAACTAAAAACGCAGAATCATAGAGAATGACCATATCTATCCGGTTGCTGAATCTGGATCAGACCGGATAATTTGTATAGCCAAAAGCAAGAAATCAATTTGCAGTGGCTACGCAGCACCCGACGTCACGCTCAGACTGATTTTCTGTCTCTCTCGCACGCACTCTTTGTCGTGTCGTTTAATATTCGCGGCGTCTGCCGGAGGAGAGCCATACTGACTAAGTACGGAGTACTATGTACTATGGACTATGGACTATGGACTGTGGACTATGGACTATGGACTATGGATTCCACACACCTCCCATTGGAGGACTGTGCATACATTAACACCCGAGTACTCGAGCATTTATTGAGCATTTTTATGCGATTTATCTACTCAATGCGCACGAGCGTGTCCTGGCTGGCAATGAGGCATAAGTTCTTGATTTCACGCACTTTTGATTGATGGCAAAGGACTGTGGGCTTTTATTTCTCAAAAAATGGCAAAAACACACAAAATTGGAATCGACTTCGATATGTACAAGCTGCGGGCCCCCAAAAAAGATAATCCCACACAATAGAATCCAGCTGTGTGCGGTGAGTGGGTGGCTAGGAGGTGTGAAAAAAGTAAGCTCGATAAGAGTCTGAATGGGAAAAAGGTGCATCTCCATCTCGGGTTCGGGAGAGTCTTAAGGCATTTAAAGCGGTCTTACATCCGGGAGTAGATAAGCCAAAAGGAGCCAAGGGAAATCGAATGCAAGAGACGGCCAAAGGGACTCGAATACTGTATGCCCTGTCCGAGCAGAACTTATGGCCTATAGGCCATGCAATTGCCAGTCGAATAGTGAACTATAATCGACATTTATACCCTTCCTTCCAGTGGGACCACTCGCATTCCTATGTATCTCTGAATAGTCCTTGGACATCCCATTGCGCAGTCCCCGCGAACATCCGCAGCTGTTGCTAGCACTGTAATTTCCTTGCCACAGGAAGCCTGGGAAGCCCACCACCGGAAAACTTTCTTGGCCCAGAAAGAGGACGCGTGTCCTAACGCCTGCCAGCCGTCCCTTTGGGCCACGCTTCGACCCACCTACGCAGAGCCGGGGCATAGAGATAGGGGTAGGAGTAGGAGTAAGTTGTAGGCGCTTGCCACACGCCGCTTTCGCCGCTGTCGTCGTAGTTGAGCGCGTCTCGGTCAGGGCCCACTGAATAATAGTTCACTTTTCATCGCAGATAAGAAGAAATACATACTATACTCGTCTCGTGAATATGGAGCCTGGACTAGCTCCTCTTGGCACCCGCTCTCTCTCTCTCTCTCTCTGGATTATAATTTCTGTAGACACGCAACTGAGGCACACGCCCACGCCAACGCTCACGACCGCCCACGATTAGGCCCGGCTCTGTCTACTAGGGAATCCATCATTACATTTCGCCTGCGAAGCAGAGGAAGCAGCACAAGTAGATGAAAAATCATTTATCCTCGTCCTGGTTATGCGATACGAGGGAAAAACAAACCCCCTCTCCCAGCACCGGCACACCATCTCTGCCAAATGAGGGAAGCTTAGTTCATTTGCTGGGAGAAAAATAAGCTTTCCTTTGCTTTATTTAAGCAAATATTTCATATGCCCCCATCCCGTTGGCATCCCGTGGCACGATGCAGTGGAACAGTGGAGAGACGTTGAAAGCCCAAAGCATAAATCAATATTTGTCACCACGAATGGGGGCCGTCTCTCAGCACAGTTCTTAATCGCATAAAAATGCCAGAGAGGGGCTGGCAAGCGATGACTCCCATGTGGAGTTGGACTTGTGCCTGATAAGCGATATGTATGTATGCATTCAAGGAGTTGGGCTATGGAGCGGGTATAGGGCTATATAGGGCTGTTTTTACTGGCTCTTCATCGTCCAGAGCTCTGAAGCAAATCCAAATTACTTTCTGAAAAACTCTTATTACAATAGCTCAGAGCAAATTGATTTCTCTCGTGCATTCCTTTGTTGAATCGGTACCATTATCGTCAGGCACTAATTGACGCCACATGACGCCCAATCCAGGGACCAGGCTATAAGAAAACAGTTTGTGGACTCACCCAAAAGCTCTGGCGGCTACTGCTACACTTAAGCAGCTCTCGCTCTTGCAGCATCTAAATTATATGGCCCAGGCCAGAGCCTGGCTTACACGGCTCCGACATCCGTTAGAGGCCATCTGGTCGTGGTCCTGGCCCTGGTCTGCAGCTACATTCAATTAATTTTACACGATGTAGCGAAAATCCAGCCCCAACCCCAGCCAGTCCAGAAACATGAAAGAATATCTTTTGTGGAGGAAGGAGGGCCTGCGTACGGGGCATGCAACAAAACTAACGATAATTTTCCAACCCAGAGGAAGAGAACGATCCAGAGAGAGAGAGAGAGAGAAAGAGAAAAAGATGGAGATGGAGAGAGGGCGAGTTTAAAGCAAAAACTACGTTGTAATAACATTTTAACGATGTTAGCACGAAAAATGTGGCCCGACACACAAAAGCGGAAAGTGGAAAGCTTAACGATGCTAAACGAGTGCAGTCTTCATGCCACACAGGGTGAGAAAGGGGGAGTTAGAAACGGAGAGAGAGGGAATGCAATAGCAAAGGATGCGACAAAGGGAGAGGCAAGGAAAGACCAAAGAAATCTGCAGCAGCGCAAATTGTTCAAATATTTTGGCTTTGCCACATGCAGCAGCAGAAGCGACAACAATGGGGGAGTGGGGTGTGTCGGTGCGGTGGCTGAAAGAAACATTGTTCAAATGCAACGAGTTGTTACATAATCCACGATGCCTCCAAAACATATGTTATTGCGCCCTCCCCGATCTTTACCCCTCCTTGGGCGGCCTCCTTGAAAAGAGTTCTGGTCCCCTTTTTGGCGGCACGGCCGCGAGCTGTCGTCGCATTATACCCCACAGCATAAATTCTCCTCATTCCACACCCACAACTCACACTGCGGGGTGGTGGCCGCCTGCATCCATACCCTTGAGACAAACATTAACGCGCTGCATTATGTGGGCGCCAAGTGCCTCTGAACTTTGCCTTCAGCTTTGGCTATGACTTAATAAGCAGCAGCCCAGGCCCAGCTCACTTGAAAAGGAGAGAAGGGCAGAAAGAGCGCTGGTCAAGGCTGGCTAAAGGGAGACGGCATGATGGAGAGCCAGAAAAAAAAGATGTGCAAAGGCAGATAGATACCAGCAAAGAAGACCTTACCAAATGAAGATGGCACGAAGGAGTACAACGGGCGGGCAAGAGCTTGATTAAATGGAATGAGACACAGAACACATACTGACTCATCTTTCATCTCTTGTCTTGTCTTGTCTCATCTCTTTGCTCTCCCTCTCTTTTTGCCCAGTTTTGCATTAGCTAATGCAGAGCAAGCTCAGGCAGCATTGCCCTGGCTTCTTGCACTTCCAAAAGCTCTCTGCGACAGCAACAATGTCAATGCACTCTCCGCTGATAAGAGAGCGCAGCGCAGCTACAGAAACTTTAGAGCAGCCAGCCGCTGGTTCTGCTGCCCGGACAACAGACTCAAGGTAAACATATAACTTTACAGACACGGATCTGGAGAGCGTGCTCCCTCTAAGCAGGACGGATGAAGAGAGCCTTCTCCGCTCGCCAGAACCAGGCACCAGCTCCCTGCGTAGGGAAGGGCCAAAGCGTTCCAAGGAGGGGATGAAGGCCAAAGCGCAATACAAAGCGGCGCTCAACATCAAAAGCCGGCTGCAAGGTAAAGCAGACATCTCCCAGGAGGAGAAGGTCAAGCTAGTCTGGGCCGAGCAGAGAGTAGAGGAGGGTCGGCTACATTATGCTCAGATGCCACAGATGAGGGCGTCGAATGGCGAATATGCCAATAAGGTGGAGGAGATGATGGCCACCAAGAGGCAACGCTCCACTGAGAGTGCCATTAAGGACACTCCTGCGAGCAAGCGGCAACGCGGGCCCAAGAGTGCAGCCCCTCCACCGAAAGCGGCCAAGAAGCCAACGAAGCCGAAAGCGAAGGTCAGCGATGTGACCAAACGACATCTGATCGTGGCACTCATCGACCGCAGCGAGGAAAACGGCAAGATGTCAGCGGCACAGTGGAAGCTGGTGCACGCGCGGCTCGTCGACGCACTTTTTGCACAGATGGAGGAAGACCCCGCGGCCCCAATGCCCACGTTCGATGGTGCTGGGTGGCTAAATGGGGTTAAGATCCTGAAGTGCAATGATGATCCAACCCTAAGGTGGCTGACGCGTACGGTCTGCCAACTGGAGGCGATTTGGGAGGGGGCCAAGCTGGAGGTTGTGGACCGGGAGCTTATCCCGTCCAAGCCTAAGGCGAAGGTACTCTTCCCCATCACAATCCAGGGGGACCGAGCGCTGAAACTCCTTCAGCGGCAAGAAGACGAAGAAGAGGAAGACGGTGACCTGACGCTGGTAGTCAACCCGTCAGGTGCAAGTGAGCCAGCCACCCATGCTGAGTGTGCTGCAGCTCAACTTGCATAAAAGCAAGGTAGCGTCGGCGGAGCTCCTCATCGCCATGGAGCAAGGGCTCGCCGACATAGCTCTAGTCCAGGAGCCCTGGATTGCGACAGGCAATTCAGTGGCCGGACTAAAGTCCTCAAATCATAACCTGTTCTACTCAACATCGGTAAGCAGGAACAGAACCGTCGTACTCGTACGAAAGGAAATCCATGCTTACCTTATGTCTCATTACAGCACGGATGACCTGACGGTTGTGATGCTGGAAAGTGAGGAAAAGCGCCTTCTGGTGGCTTCCTGCTACATGGCTCACGACAGACCCGCACCACCCGACGAACTCAGGAGCCTGGTGACAGAAGCCGGCACCAAAAACTATCAACTCGTCATCGGAACGGACGCCAATGCCCACCACAATGTGTGGGGAAGCACCGACATCAATGACAGAGGTGAGTCACTCTTAGACTTTATACTAGCAACTAATCTATATATAGCAAACGTTGGGGAGGAGCACACCTTCGTAGGTCCGCCCTCATCCAACGTGCTAGACCTAACACTTGCAACGGTATCTAGCTGGAGGGTCCTCGAAAGACCATCCTTCTCAGACCATAAGTACATTCAGTTCAAGTGCGAATTCAAACACCCTTCGAAGACAACAGTCTATAGAAACCCCCGGAACACAAACTGGGCAAAGTTTAAAAAGACAGTTACTTCGAAGCTCGCGAATCCGGGCTCAGTGAAATCCGCGGAGGATATAGAGAAGTCCCTAAAGACCCTATCCAACGAGTTACTGAACGCCTATCATGCATCGTGTAAACCCTCGAGAACGAAGAGGAGGTCCAAGCCACTCTGGTGGAACCGAGATCTCTCTCTCCAAAGGAACAACCTCAAGGAATTCTTCAAGATCGCCAAACAAGCGAACGAAGAGATTGTCAATGAGGAATATAAAATCCTACTTAGGAGCTACAAGAAGGAAATACGTAAGGCACAAAGGAACTCGTGGAGAAACTTCTACTCCAACATCGAGAAAGTGCCCGAAACCGCTAGGCTTCGGAAGCTGCTTTCAAAGCAGCCCACAGTACAGAGGCAACTAAAACTAGACAACGGACAGTGGACAGAGGGCAGTAAAGAAGCCCTAACAGCACTAATGGAGGCGCACTTCCCTGGATGCACCGAGGTCACTGACGCCAAGGAGCATCAGGACCTAGCAACCGAGGAACAGCACCCTCCAAGAGGTCTGTTAACCACTAAGAGAATCCACTGGGCCATAGACTCCTTCGCGGGCATAAAAGCACCAGGACTGGACGGGATATTCCCAGCCATGATGCAGTTGACCAAAGAGGTTATTACCCCGTGGCTCCTCGCAATATACTCAGCATGCCTAAGTACGGGCTATATCCCCATCCAATGGAGAACCTCGAGAGTTGTCTTCCTCCCTAAGGCAGGAAAGTGCAGCCATGTGAGTCCCAAGGATTACAGACCGATAAGCCTTACCTCCTTTATACTAAAAACACTAGAAAAGCTGTTGGATTTGCACATCAGGAATGAGGTAGAGGGACTGATGTCAACAAACCAACACGCCTACACTAAAGGGAAATCAGTGGAGACGGCACTACACTCGCTAGTAGCCACCATCGTAAGCGCCCTTCACAACAAAAAGTATGCTTTGGGAGCATTTGTGGACATCTCAGGAGCATTCAACAACGTGGCCACAACCGCAATAACAAGTCGCCTAGAAGCGAATAACATACACCCTGCAATCAACGTCTGGATCAAAAACCTCCTAAGTTGTAGACGGGTGCAATCGGAGTGGGGCACTGCTTCCATGGTAAAGGGGGCACACAGAGGCACACCTCAGGGTGGAGTCCTGTCGCCACTACTGTGGAATCTGGTGGTCGACGACCTCATCAAAAGATTTGAAAGGAAGGCCCCAAAGATAACAGCTTATGCAGACGACATAAGCATACTTATTACGGGTGTATGTCCATCGACCCTCAGCTCCTTAATGGAACGTACACTCAGGGAGATACGTGAGTGGGCGGAAGAGGTAGGACTCAGTATCAACGCGGACAAGACGGACCTCATCCTCTTTACCAAGAGGTACAAGGTACCGATATGGACCCCCCCGAAAATTGACCAAACTAGGCTGACTCCAAATCACAGGTGAAATACCTAGGCACAGTACTGGACAGCAAGCTGGCATGGAGGCCCAATGTAGTGGAAAGGGTGAAGAAGGCTACCATTGCGCTTTATGCATCCAAGAAGATGCTCAGCAGCACATGGGGCCTGTCACCTGCTCTAATGCACTGGATCTACATCTCGGTGGTGCGACCAACTCTGCTGTATGGAGCCTTAGTGTGGTGGCAGGCTATTGAAAAGAAGACATACCATAAGCTTATGGAAAAGACTCAGCGACAGGCTCTGCTCTGTATTACAGGGGCGCTGAGGGCAACCCCAACAAAAGCACTCGAAACTATCCTCGGAATCGACCCCCTGGACATTCACGATCGCCTGATTGCGGGAAAGGCAGCACAACGCCTCATAGCATCAGGAAATCTATCGCCACAAGGATACAAGCATAGTTCAATCGGCAGGGAAATGACCAGATCAACTGATTACATGCCCCCCCAAACTTGCCTTGACGTCAAAACAACCACATCTTTGGGACCTGCAGACTGGAAAATTGGAAGGGACCAAACTGAGCACCTCAATATATACACAGACGGCTCCAAGATGGACGGAGGAGTAGGAGCGGGCCCTGAGACCCTAAGGCTGTCGTATAAGCTACCGGACCAATGCAGCATATTCCAGGCAGAAGTTTTTGCCATCGGGAAAGCAGCGGAGGTCGCTCTCCTTACAGAACGAGCACAGGATGCGGTCAACCTATTCGTTGACAGCCAAGCGTCGATAAGATCCATGCAGTCGTCCGCGGTCAGTTCCAGAAGTGTCTTGGCGAGCAGGGAGGCATTAGACATCCTAAGCACGACAAAGACAGTGCGGATCTATTGGGTTCCCAGCCACCAGGGCATCGAAGGAAACGAAGCGGCGCACGTACTAGCTAAGGAAGGCGTCGGGCTGGAGAATAGGAGAACCGAGAACGTGCCTATCTCCCTCAGAACGCTGCAAGGCGATCTAGAGAAGCAGGCTAGAGCACAGACTGATAGCAGGTGGAGGAGTACCACCACCTGCAGAACCTCGAAGATAATGTGCAAGGAGCGCAACGAGAAACTTAGCCACTACCTACTGCACCTACCACGAAAGGACTGTAGATTGCTAGTGGGAATACTAACAGGTCACTGTCTGGCTGCTGCACATGCAGCAAAGCTAGGCATCACCAACAGAGACAGTTGTAGGAAATGTGAGGAACCTGGGGCTATCGAAACCCTGGGACATCTCATCTGCAACTGTCCGGCTCTCTCAAGGGCAAGGAGGAGATACCTGGGCGCCCCAGTGTTGGCATCCCTGGAAGATGCCTCCAAAAGGACACCACAGGAACTGCTGGCCTATGCTAAAAACACCTCGATTCTCGGGGACTTTTAAGACCACATTAACGCTCCCGCGACGGTTCATACACCCCCCCATCCGGATAACTAGGGGCCATATTGGCCTATGCGTGGCCCCGCTGAGGGCCGTCCGGGGTAACCTAACCTAACCTAACTATAACATAGTTAGTCGAATTTATATATGTACATATATCATCTAAATATTATCAGATTCAGATCACTGTAGCATTTACTCTACTCTAACAGATACATACCTCTATCATTTAGCTACCATTGATTCGACAGGGTATCAAAACTTCGGCCCCCTGAGATACCGTTCTTTCTTGCTGTTTTTGTGATTTCATTGGGTGTCGTTAAATTATTTTCTTTACTGCTTTGGCATGCTCTTTATATCGCTTTCTGATGACACAGTCGCGACGCCGACAGCGACAGCGACGCCGATTGCGATAAGGAGAGGAGCGAATAGCAGGTAGAAAAAGCTGAGGAAGCGCAAAATGCAATTCGAGGCGCCTGCCAGGAGTCGAATTTCCGCTTCGATTCGAATGTCTGTTTCACATTTATTCTCTCTCTTAGGTTTTTCAGCCAGCTCGGCAAATCGAAAGGTGAATCGGCGCTGTCAGAAAGACAGTTAATCACGGTGCATTCTCTCTTTCTCCCCTGCTGGCACACTCAGAGCTTGCAAATAAGCGGGTGACTCATGTCAGGGAGATACAGTCTTTAAAGAGCTCTTTGAATTCATGCTGCAAATATGTGGCCGAAAGTCCAATCAGTTTTTTGATAAAATAAATCTTCAAATATATCTTCCACCAATAGAGCTTTAATACCGATATTACCTAACAGTTCCGTTGATTTGGTGACTATCTACATGTAAGTCCGCCGAAGAGTTACATATGGGTAGGGTCAGTCCCCATATCTCAAATAGTTAAATGTTCTTCCTATTTGCTCTTATTACTCATCAATACCAGCCAGTACATATTTCGTTTAGATTTTAATTCTAAAATAACCCAAACTTGCCCGTTTTGTCAACACAACACACCGAAACGAACAGTTCCTGCTTACTATATCGTAATCTATCCATTGTGCAAGTTTGATAGCATTCCGTTATAGGAAAAGCGAGTTATGCATGGGCTAGGTTATGAACTCTGCGTCCCACTATTAGTGCGGTCTATAAATAGCCAACAAATGCATTTGCCCATAAATTTTACCAACGCTGCATATCGAAAATGTTTTCTCCGGCGATAATGCCCGACTTAATTACGTATGAGGGTGAGAGCGGGACAGAGACGGAGCCACCGGGGGGTGCAGACAGCTGGCTGACGACGCGACACACAGGGGCACAAATGCACTTAAGTTTGAAACGGTCGACTGTTGTTGTTTAAGGGGGTGAATGCGTGGAGGAAGTCGTGGCATAAGGCACACATCACTGCCAAAGAGAGATGGAGGGAGAGCGCTAGAAAGAGCTGGCATGCGATTGAGCAATTGAACGGTAACTCGCACACGGCAATGAGTACAGTGGGCCGTCGCTATGTGAATGAAAGGGGCTTACGCAGCATTGCTAAAAAAAAATGTACTTTCAGCCGACAAAAACCTCTTTTACCAATCCAATCACAGCTAGCATCTGTCTGCAGTTAGCGAGTGCGCACTGTGTTGCAATTGCAGAATAGCTCGCGCCAAGGCCTGGCAGCTGCTGCATAGAAATCGGTTCGAGTCTCAGTCACTGCTCATTCCACTCGTTTGGGCTACGGGGATAATTGCTGCCAAACGAAGTGACATTTCTCCGTGCGCCTCTAACAATCCTTTGTGCCGTCTGGGATTTCGACTCATTCTTCTCCTTCAGCTGTAGCTCCAGTTGTAGTTGCTGTTGTAGCCGTGCAAATTTACAGAACGGGAGACAGACAAACAGAATTTATTTTTTCTGTGTCCTGGCGAAGGAAGTGGAACTGTTTGCGAGGCAGCTGCATCAGCTGCTCGTGCTGCCCCGAGACCCGTGGATTTGGTTAACGTGACAAAAATACATTGATTACATTTCTCGTTCCTTGCACTCGACTCGGGATCTGCTCCTAGGATATGGTGCAAGGACGAGTACTCGTATTTTTGGGAGCACGTCCGCACACTCGGCACATTTGTCAATGCAGCGCCGGCACAGCACAAACATGTAAACATCTTACACGTAGGATTCCGTGCAGCCCGGCCAGTACTAGTCCTCGTGTCGGTGGGGTCTTTGAACTGACAAATTACGTTTACAAGGAATGGGGGTAAATTCCTTTCGTGTGCACTCTGAACTTTTTTGTAGCGTTCCTTCTTCTCTTTCTGTAGCTCTGCCGCCTTCTCTTTAGTTGTTTTTGGGTTTAATTCCCAGTACGACACACGCTCTGGCACATCCCAACTGTTTTCACTAATTTCGTCATTTGAAAATTGCTTGAAATTGTTAAAAGCAATGTGTAACACAGAAGACGAGACAAGAAGACTGGGGCGAAGCTGGAGATACCCTTACATAACGATATTAATGGTATACGACATGATTCAAAAGTAAGGTATACAGATCACAAAAACAATCTCTACATTTTCAAAAATATTTTAATTTCTGCCTGGCAAACCCATCAAAAAAGTTTTATGTAGTACCCGCTTCTATAGTATTGGAAAACGTGGGCTGCTCTTCATTGTTTCCAGAGGTCGATCTCCCACTTTTCTCCAAAAACATTTGCACCAATTGTTCAATTTCCTAATTGATGTCGATAACTGTTTCGTGAGGGGGAGGCGGGTGTAAAAAATGAATGTTACGAAAGCCCTGGGCCATATATTAGTTTTATCGATTCAGATCAATCAGGAATGAGTCGCCCTAATACTTACAACACTGTTACCTGGCCCTTGGGCTATTCGTGGTAATCTTATCAGCGTCCAAAATGGACAATCGGAGCCGCTCTGCTTGCGCAATTTGTCCATGTTGCAACGAAAGGGGGTGGGACGGCTCCCAAGAACAACCCTCTCGAAGCTGTGTCCTCTAGCCCTAAAAATTTGCATTCAATCTGAACAGAAAGAAGAGATAATCAAGGAAACAAATCTCAGACAGCTGCGCATGCCTAGAACAGAGATAGACAGATCGAAATCAAAGACAGAGTGAGAGAGTGCGAGAGAGATTTCACCGAAATGCTACCGGTTTCAAACAGCTGTGTTAAAATTCAGAGAGTATGTCGCGAGGGAGCGGCAGCAAGAGCGAGAGAGTGATAAGAAACCGAAACAGAAACAAAAAGTAATCCACCACCAACTACTGCAACAACAACACGAAGAAACAGTAGCGGGAGCGGCGGGGCGACAAAGCGAACAATGCATATGCGTTACGTACATACATATGCGTTATGATTAAACAAACAACAAGAGCTAGCAGGGGTGAGAGAGAGTGAGAGAGCAGCAGCTGCTGATAGTGTGAGTGCACCCCAAAGTGTATTTACAGAAGGTGAGGTCCCATTATTTGGACTCGTATGAACGCTCTATGGAGTGATCGATCGCTTTTTGGGAATATCATGCCATACTTTGAACTAAACAATTTAAACGCCAGGTATACTTGCTGTACATGTTCTAATAATTAGGCATATAGTATTATTGCAATACCTGGGGAATGCCGGCAATCTATATAGGGATGAAACGGACTCGACTGCCTTACCTTTTCCCAATATACCCTGCACCCAGGTAATGTCGACTGAGAGTGCGCGAGGCCGCCCGTATTCGAATTCGAGACGACGCATTCGACTCTGAACACTCAAACAACGCTGATCGTCTTGGAGATCGTCGTGAGTTGTCCGTTTCTTCTCTTTTTCGTTCGCGTTTTCGTGTTTAAGTTATTTGTTTACCGTTTGTGCAGTGTATAACTATTTAAGCTTCTTGTGGGTGACGGTGACACCGACAACCCCCACCTGACATACTCCGCCTCCCCTTATCGACGCGAGTGTTTGGTGACCAAAACTAATCAAATGACACGTGCTTGAAATATAAAATTTACTATCTATCCCGCATACGGACGACAACAACGGAGCAGGAGTAAACGAGGGATTACCGACATTGTTTATCGAATATCAAAATATAACAAGAAAACGGTAAGTCGTACCGCCATTAAACCGAATAAGGAATGTGCGGAAACAGAGAAAAACACATGCATAAACATCTACAACTGTTTATGGCCATCCCCATAGTGACCCCAATCGGCCCTTATCAATAAACTCTTATGTATGTATATTAAATACAATTTCGCATACGCCCCTTGTAATTAAATACATCAACGCCCCATCATAACCTTAATAAACTACAGTGAAAGCTCTCTGGGGTGGCCTTGAGGATGGGTTTGTTAAATGTGATTACAACTTAAGTGCGACTCCTGTACACTGTCCACTGCTGTGAGATTTGAGAAGAGTTCTTTCGGATCAGAGCTGGGATTCGTTTATGACTCAAGAGCGTCCAAGCGTCGCCAACAAGCCGCCACATTATATCTTGGCGTTGTTTTTGTTGTGTCGCGGAATGTTCTTCATAACGTAGATCCCCAGATGAGTCATGAATGAGCTTTGTGGGGTGTGCGATACCCGTAGTGGATACAGTTACTGAATATAGTCATTGGTGGGGAGAGGGGGTGTAGAAGGTGACTGATCTCCGGTCGTGTATGGGGGGCGGCTGTGAAGTGAGTAAGCAAAGGCTTTAGATAAGTTTAATTGGGTTATGTAAGGGAACGGTATCGGATATGTGTGGATATCGTTGGGTTTGAAAGATATGGGGCAGCTGTAAGTCAGACTCACAGCAAAGACATTTCCCAGGCAACATCAGAGCAGGAGTGACCCATTTAGTAGGTATATTAATTACGAATCATCTACCTATCTATTCGAATCCAATCTCACAACTTTAGATTAAATCTAGTTCAGTTTACTGACCAGGCGGGCATTCGATTAGAAACAACTTTGTGACCGTTTCGCGGTTTCAATTGAGCGGCCGCCGATGGCTCCATTAGAGTGTTAAATACTGGACATTAGAGTGGCCCCAGGGCACGCATTGCTCCATTCAGCAGGCACAAGCACAGGCCGAGGTGTTATTAAGGCCTAACTACACGCACCTCTCGCAGAGAGGTTCCAGCTATAAACCAGACTAAAGTCAGTCACCTGTTGACGACCATCCACTTCATCCACTCTTCACTCAGATCGATATCAATGACAATTGGTGTCGTCGACAGCTAGTCGTTTTGCTAGTTTTGCTACCGTTAGATGGGGAAATGCCAAAGCAATGATGATTGTCTAATTGAATGGGATTAATGTTTAATTTGGCTTACTTTACTGATTTTCCATTGAAAAGCAATGAAATTAATGAAATGTCAGGCAGAAATGCCGCCGCTACCGCCGTAAGCGGGGGGCGAACTTTCAGGTGGACTGTGGAGAGTCGGCAGAGAAGAGGGGTGAGTGTTGTGTTGTGTTGTGTTGTGTTGTGGTGGGCTTGGATTGAGTGATATTGTTGCAATTGCAATCCGAGCTTTGTTCTCGCCTCTCGATTGTGCAACAAAGGCAGAGTTCTATTTAACAGGCATTTGTCAATTGTTTTATGGTTAGTGTTGCCACTATAATTATCCATTTTTTTCGCTGATTCTTTTGTGCACACTTGTGACTCATCCCCACCCCACAGCTACTGCTATTTTTACATAATTAAACGAATGTTTAAAATCTGATTTATTATTTAATTGTCTGCCACTCGAAGGACAACAATTAATTATGCAATAACAATAACAACAACAAAACAAAAATGCACGAATAAATAAATAATAATTTTACTATAATCAATGCAACAGCTGCCACCGAGAAGGGGTTGATCTGCGGGCATTGGAGGTGGTACAGCAATTAAAATTTGTTATGCCTATTTTGGATTCGGTTTTCCATTCAATTTCGATCTGGTTTGCCTTTAAATTTCGGTTAATTAAGCGCGTGGCCATAAATAAGGACAGGTCTTCTTCCCCATCATTCCCAACAAGTGCCTCTTCAGACAAGTGTACAATTCAATCATCCTCCCCCTCATATACTCGTATGCATATGCATATAAACGTAATTATTCTTATTAACAATTGCAGTTTACTTTATCCGTTCGCTGAATGCAGTTTTTACGATACAATTTCGAATATATTTCAACGAGGGGTCTATTGAAAGGGATTAAAACATTTTCAACGAGGCAGAGCTTAAGTTTATTATTCCATTCGATTTTCTCTCCACTCTGCTTTCCTCTTGTACACTCTTTTGTCGGATAATACTACTTTTATCAGACTTTCGCATTGCAAGTTTTGGTTTGACCATAATTATTTGTAATATGGCATCCAGAAAAACTATCAATCTGGTTAGGGTATCCAACGTTTCGGCCTCTTGATGGACATTCTTTGTTGATTTCTGAGTTATTCTTCTTTTCGTATCGAGGAATTAACTTCGCTTTTGTGGGGGGACATTTGAATAGATATCACATGTGGGGAAAAGTTCCGTTAATTGTGATTGTCTGCTGTCCCTGCTGTTGTTGTCTCTGTCATTGTGCTGTTCTGTGCATTGCATAGATATGAGCCATCCCCCTCTCCCTCTCATAATCATAATATTAAAATTCGCCTAGCCTAAAACTTGTTCGCTAAAATCTTCATTTGGTATGTATTTGCATATGAATTCTGTTTGCCTCTTTGTTCTTAATTAATGAAAAGCAATCACATTGATGGATTTTTGGGCACGGAATTTAAAATGAAATAATCTGCACCTTCGATCTGTTAAGCTCTTAATGTACATCAATTTTTACACTATTAAACACACGTCCAATTAAAATCAATTTGGGAGTCGTGTTGTAATGAGCGTTTTTCCTGGAACCGGATTGCCGGCTAAACAATTTTAATGCCATTGGCTCCTCGCCTTGGCCTCTAATGAGCGTCGTCTATTTGAATTACTCATGGCTGGTGGTTATAAATATCGATTAAGGGCGGTTTTTAATCAGGGACGGGGCGTGCCAATGAGGCGTCCAGCGTCCAATCCAGAAATCCAAAAAGCGAACAGAACTCGGCGTGGAGCAGTCGGAGGGTCAGTTCCTTGGCGGGCTTCAGTTTTGTGGTGGCTCTAATCTAATTGGATTATTCCGCCGCTGGCTAGGAGGTGGCTCTAATTAGATTTTC
Organism: Drosophila miranda; assembly: GCF_003369915.1. Taxonomy (NCBI): domain Eukaryota; kingdom Metazoa; phylum Arthropoda; class Insecta; order Diptera; family Drosophilidae; genus Drosophila; species Drosophila miranda. The sequence continues at coordinate 38,152,257 of NW_022881603.1, forward strand.
GCGTTTTGTTTGGTTGTAGAGCAATAATTTTTCAAAATTAAATTACCTTTGTCCCAGTGTCTTTTTACAATACATTCGACATGCTCTGATGTGTAATGCTAGAGGGCGCTACTTGCTTGCCGCTTAACAACACTGCCTGCTCTACTGTTACCTATCGAGCTGCACTGCTCTGACAGCCGTTGTTGACTCACAATGCGCGAACGACTAGTTCTAGTACCACTTTCTTGTAGAAAATTGATTCATAAATTGGATCAAATTATATGTTTAGTGCTGTTAGCTGATAACACTAGACCTAATATCAAAATTGAGTCATCTGATTTTCATCGGTATATTAACGGTATATTTTAAAAATCAGACGGTATGTTTCTAAGGGTAAGACAGCGCGGTCACACTGTCCCTCACTGCGCGAAAGACTTAGAGAGATTAACCCATTGTCGACCAAGTGGTTTTTCTGAGTCATTTTAACGCAGTTCAGGTGAAAGATATCGTGGTTTTTGTTTAAGTTCAGAGGAAAGATGGCATATACCTACAAGAAGAACTACGAGTAACTACTTCCACTGAACTGTTTAAATAGAGTGGGCTTAGGTGGGCTAAGTTGGTTATCGTGATCGATCCAGTGAATTTGTGAAGATTTGTTTTTGATTGATTTTCGTTGTGTTTGGCCACTAACCATACAGTATATAGATGTGCCAGTTCATACAACGGAAGCGTCACACACTGGCTTGCGCGATCAATACCCCAGAGTGACGTCATCATGAGAGAGAGAGCGCAGAGAGAACATCTTTGCATGGGCTAGTACACACGCAATATGTTTCGACAAAAATATGTGATTGTATGCTTTTTCAGATTTTTTGAACTCTCTCAGGTCTGGTTCTGATTTGCCACCAGCATGTTTTAGTGTATGGGTGCACATGCATTCTCACGTACTTTGCGTGTGTGTGTTTAGTATTGCTGGCCGCTAGAACTGAAATTTGAGTTTGGTTCTTGTTTTGGGTCTTTTGATGGACTGACCTACCGCCACATAATAAATTAAGAATGGGCAGGGGGTGGGGGTATGGTACACTAAGACGCGGGAAATGAAATAAAAGCTGTTATTTGTTTGATTTATACCACAAAATATAAAATATTACAATAATATAATTATACACATTTATTTCCTTATTTTAAACAGGTTTATTATAAATTATAAAAATTATGCAAACGCCGTCGGTTCTCGACTTTTTTGTTTATTATAACTAAAACAATGATGTATCTAAATATACAATATAAGAAAATATATATATATACTTAAATAAATTTGCATAAATATAAATGGAATTGGTTTTGCACATATTTCAAATCAATTGTCAATCGCGCGCTTTCCGACGGGAATCTGCAAAGTACAGATATAGATGCCGGTCGCACCTTGAATACTCTCATGGACAATACCCATAAATTTTCTAATACAATTATAAAATATCTTATGTACATACATATGTATGTACATAAATATTAAAGTTTATTACATTCGTATATTGCATGAGGGTTTTCAAAATTACTGTTGTCGTGATGCTTGGTGGCAAGCTTCTTAGAAAAGTGTTAGTACTCTTAAAGGGCACGTAAGTGTGTGTGAGTATGAATGCGTGGAATGATGGATAGACAAAAAGCGCGCGCGAAGCTTGTGAGAAAGACAAGTGATTCGTTTTTCCGCTGGTACGTTGTTTTTATTCCCCATTAATTACATTAGATTGTATTAGATTGCTTGTTTTTTATATCTAAGTGGGTGTGAGTGTTTGTTAAGCAAGTCATTCTAGTAGGACTTAGACGCCTGCAGAGTAAAGCTCTACGTTTGCGTGGCTAGCCCGTTATCCCCGTTATCGGCAAGTGAATGCGTTGAGTGTGTGTGTAAAGTCAGTGCGCAGTGAAGTACATTATATTAGCCATTATATTAAAATTAATATACTATTATAAATATTATTATTAACCTACATAGTTGGATTATTATAAAATACTATGTCGTCCGCTAATCAAAAAGATAACCGGAAAACCGGTAGAAAATGCATTATTTCTTCCTGTCTCAGTGGGTATAGAAATAGAAAAAAACTGCACGAATTTGTGACCGGCATTTTGATGTTAAGTATTTAGGAGTGTGTAAATTAAAGGCGAATGCAGTTCCAACATTAAACTTGTCTGAAAATACCTTATTAGCTGCATTCAATGCAGATCTTTGTATGACTGCAATAAATGCTCTGAACTTTTAAAATCGTCCGATGAGGTCCGATGTTCTTCCGAGTATTTAATACTCAATAAAAATTTTGGCTATGTCAGCAGTAGTTTGAAACTTAAAGCTCCTTCTGAAGATTTTTTTACATTAGTTAAAATTTATTTTGATATATTTAATCGGCATTTCGAGACAAAGTCTCACAAATTCAATTTAAAAAGAAGCATAGTCCAAAAATGTATAATTTTAACGTCAAAAATAGATAAATATGCAGGCTGGTTTAAATTTTCCGATCCGTGCTTTGTACACCGAAATCATCTGCTCAATCAGTTTGTATTGGTTTTGATTAGAAAAAATTGTAAATGGTTAACAGATAGGATGATAGGGAATCAAAATGCAAAATCATACGAGAAGAAGCTCAAAATTTTGCGGCAGTAGGATTTTTTATTTCATTTTATAAAATGTATGTATAAGTTTATTATATTTTGCTTATTTTTTATTTTCATTTATATGTATGTACATATATCTAACAGATTTAATTTTAGGCGGGGAACATGGATGTGACTTAATTACTTAAAAGTCTTGAAATTAAGTCATATCAAGTCGACTCAAAGGTCAGATTAATTTTTGACCCCATTTAATATATAATGGCCTCCTCGTGGTGTTCCCTGGGTACCGATCTTCAATCGGGAGCCAATTTGAGCGGCGACTTTCTTAAGGCATATCCTCTATTTATAGAAAGAAATATATATATTTATGCATATTTATTTAAGTATATATATATATATTCTTATATTGTATATTTAGATACATCATTGTTTTAGTTATAATAAACAAAAAAGTCGAGAACCGACGGCGTTTGCATAATTTGTATAATTTATAATCAACCTGCTTAAGATAAGGAAATAAATGTGCAATTATATTATTATATGTATATAGTCGAGAACCGACGGCGTTTGCATAATTTTTATAATTTATAATAAACCTGTTTAAAATAAGGAAATAAATGTGTATAATTATATTATTGTAATATTTTATATTTTGTGGTATAAATCAAACAAATAACAGCTTTTATTTCATTTCCCGCGTCTTAGTGTACCATACCCCCACCCCCTGCCCATTCTTAATTTATTATGTGGCGGTAGGTCAGTCCATCAAAAGACCCAAAACAAGAACCAAACTCAAATTTCAGTTCTAGCGGCCAGCAATACTAAACACACACACGCAAAGTACGTGAGAATGCATGTGCACCCATACACTAAAACATGCTGGTGGCAAAACAGAACCAGACCTGAGAGAGTTCAAAAAATCTGAAAAAGCATACAATCACATATTTTTGTCGAAACATATTGCGTGTGTACTAGCCCATGCAAAGATGTTCTCTCTGCGCTCTCTCTCTCATGATGACGTCACTCTGGGGTATTGATCGCGCTAGCCAGTGTGTGACGCTTTCGTTGTATGAACTGGCACATCTATATACTGTATGGTTAGTGGTTTGGCCATTTTCGTGGTTTTTTCGGCGAGTGTGGAAGTGTCCGTTCGTGTGTGTTTGAGGTGCGGGTGTGTGTATGTGCGGAAAACGCCAAATTGCGCTGGCCGCTGCGGCTCTGAACAGGAATTTGTCGATTGCCGCACGTGTCGTCATCAGAAGTCTCATCTCCACACACATACGCACAGAGAACTCGTTGAGATTTCTGTAAAAATAATGAACGCAGTCTGTAAACGTCGGCTGGAAAAGGGAACATCAACAAGAAAGACAACTACAAGAGGGAAAGGAAGAACCACCACCCCAACAACAAAACACACAAGAGAAGGAGGAGAACAGAACGCGCCTTGATCATCAGCAGATACACAAAGAGAGCGAGCGGAAGGAAAAGAGAGCGAGAGAGAGAAACATTGCCTAAAATTAAATTTACTGCTGGATTTCGTCTGACCTTTGACAACACACCCCCTTCCTCGGGCAGTTGCTGTGTAAGTACGATAATTAATTTATGAAAAAAGCAAGAAATGGAAACAGCAAAGCGCTTTAATTGCAAGCTCATAAACAAAAGAAACTATGACCCAAGGCGAAACAGAAAAAACATCAGAGAAAAAGCAACAGAAACAACAACAAAAATCTAACAGCTCTTTCAAGGCTCTGTTAAGGTTAACAGATCAGTCTCAGTTACAGTCGTGTTTACAGCCACTGTTTTTCGCTTTTTTTTCGATTATTAATTCAACAATCAGCGGTGGTATTAATAATTTTACGGCTCATCTGGCTTTGGCAAAAGACATACATACATACATATATATATATCAGCTCAGGATATAGTAGACATGTATTTTTAATTCATTCACTAAATAAATGTAGAGGGGAAACTTTCCGTTGTTATTGAACAAAAAAAGATGAAAAGCAAAGAAATATATAGGAGGTGCTGTTGTATCCGTGTTGGCGACAATTTATCAAAAATAAACGCGCACGGGCCTCCCCCTGAAACACGCGACCCTGCCTAGCCATATTTTGGTTTCATTTTCCACTTTTCCGAAACAAACTGAAAATATAATGACTTTTCTATAATAAACAATATTTGGATTTATTTTTGCCTTAATTGTTTGTGTTTTTAGAAAACGTTTGCCATTGATTTGTTTATTCGACCGAGTGTGTGTGCATACCATGCCTGGACGTGTTAGTACGTGTCTGCCGGGCGGTGTGTGCGGAATTCCCATGTGCAAACAGTCTAAATTATAAGTTGCATATCGGTTTTATTGTTTTGGCAATGGCCGCAAAAATTAAGACCCCGTGATGGGAATGCATTTCCAGTATTGAACAGTTTTTCAGCGACTCTACACAGTTTTAGCAGCCTTGTGTGCTAATTGCTTTTAATTAAAGATAAAAGAAAATGTTTGCCTTGATGTTTCTGTTGCTTTTGTTGCTCATTGCGTAAACAAAAGATAAGCTACAAATTTTTGAAAGTCTGGAAATGCCTGCACTTCCACGAACGAGTGGGAGTGGGAGTGCGAGTGGGAGTAGGAGGGAGAGTACAGCACAGAACTATACAAAACAACGTTCAATGTGGGCGAACGTGACTATTGTTGGATTGGCATAATCACTCACTTTCATTCACTCACTCCCAGTCATGCATACACTCAATCATACAGAAAGATACAGAGAGAGCTGCGATTGAATGCGCTGTTGCTTTTTGTAAAGTTTGAGACGCACTGCAACATAAGTTTTTCTTTTTCTTCTTTTCTTCCCCCGCTTCTCTCCCCCAAACCTTCAAATCGCAATGCAGAAAGAGAGATACGATAAAGAAAGACAGAACTATGGATACCCGTGTGGAGCTCGAGCTCCGGCCGATAGGCGAAGAGAATCTGAAACCGGAACTGCAACTGCAACCTGAGGAGTCACAATCGGATCCCAAAATGGAAACCGAATACGAAGCAGAAGCAGAGCTGGAATTGGAAGAGGGAGAGGCCTTGGCGACCAGCAGCTTGGGGATCTCCATCCATGACCTGCAGGCCAGCCCAAGGACGCCGACGCCCACATCGACACCGCCGCCACTGCTGTTAAATGTGCTGCCCGGCACCTCCAAACAGCTGTTCCGGGATGCGGCTTTGGCCCACGGAGGCCTGGAGTCGACGTCCCTGCTGCAGCAGGAGCTGCAGAGCATCGCGGGAAAACAGACGCTGGCGAACAAGCTGCGGAGCGCCAGTTCCACGCTGGACGCAAGCGTGTCGCGCAATCCGTCGACCACGGGCGGGAAGCAGGACAAGAAGAAGATCGGCCACCGGCGCGTGGCCGAGGGCGGGGAAGTGACCTACAAGAAGATCCAGTCGAAGCAGATCATGGGCTCCATCCAGCTGGGAATCCAGCACACGGTGGGCAGCCTGGCCAGCAAGCCGAAGTGGGACCTGCTGATGAACGACTTCTAGGAGATGGAGACCATTTCGTTCCCGCCCGACGGCTCCTCGATCACGCCGGCGCACCACTATAGCGACTTTCGGTTCAAGGTGTACGCCCCGATAGCCTTCCGCTACTTCCGGGACCTGTTCGGGATCGCACCCGACGACTTCCTCATGTCGATGTGCGCCTCGCCGCTCGTCGAGCTGTCCAACCCGGGAGCCTCCGGGTCCATATTCTACCTCACGGACGACGACGAGTTCATCATCAAGACGGTGCAGAAGAAGGAGTGCGAGTTCCTGCAAAAGCTTCTGCCCGGATACTACATGAATCTCTCCCAGAATCCGCGCACGCTGCTGCCCAAGATCTTTGGACTCTACTGCTTCCACTACAACTCGAAGAACGTGCGCCTGGTGGCCATGAACAACCTGCTGCCGTCGGACATCAAGATGCACTGCAAGTACGACCTGAAGGGCTCCTCGTTCCGGCGCAAAGCCTCCAAGGCGGAGCGCCAGAAGGCTAGTCCCACGTTCAAGGACCTTGACTTTGCCGAGCACCACCCGAACGGCATCTTCCTCGAGACGGATAAGTACAATGCTCTGATGCGCACCATCCAGCGCGACTGCATGGTCCTGGAGAGCTTCCAGATCATGGACTACTCGCTCCTGGTGGGCATCCACAACCTGGACATCGCAGCCAAGGAGAAGCGGGAGGAGCGCATTCGGAATGCACGGGCCAAGCTGCAGCGAAAGGAGAGCGCCGCCCAGACCGCCTCTTCTAACGTCAACCTGGACGACGACGCCCCCGAGGCGGACCAGAACCAGCTGCATGCAGTGGCCTCTTACGCCTCCATTCCGGGCACCTCGGGAGCGGCCCTCAATCGGACGCGCAGCATGAACCGCCAGCGCGTGGTGGCCCATTCCACGGCCATGGAGTCGATCACGGCCGACATGGACGTGACATTGGAGGAGGACGAGGACGTGCCGGTCGGCGGCATTCCCGCCCGATCCGAGAACGACGAGCGGCTCATCCTGTACATCGGCATCATCGACATTCTGCAGTCATACCGCCTGGAGAAGAAGCTGGAGCACACCTTCAAGAGCACGGGACACGGTGTCCGTGTGCCGGCCCTCCTTCTATGCCAAGCGCTTCCAGGACGTCATGGCCAAGCAGGTGTTCAAGAAGACGCCCACGTTTCCACTGAAACATTCCCCCTCCAAGCGCAAGACCTCGGCCAGCCAGCTCCTGCGCACCCCCCAGACTCGCACGCCGGCGCAAAGCACGCCCGCCGGTAGATCGGGACGGCCTGGTGTCCTAACCATGATGTCGGGCATGTCCACGCCCCCGCCAGCCTTCGACGACATCTCCGAGGAGGACATCACGGCCGCCTCCAGCACAACGCTGCAGAATCGCAGCCAGACGAACAACAACCACGGGGAGGAGCACCAGCCGGAGTTGGGACGCGTCTCTGGCGGCAGTGGCGGTGGCGGTGGTGGAGAGCCGAGCAGGAGCTACCACACCCAGTACTCGTACGACAGCTCCGGGCGCACCGGCAGCGCCATGACCAGCGACTATAGCGACGACGAGTCCACGGTCTCCAGGTCGCGCTCGCCGTTGCAGCAGCAGCGCACTAGTCACCGCCTCACCAAGACCAGTGTCCAGGTTACGACGGTGGGCTATGTGGAGGAGCGGCAGCTCTCCAACGCCGGCGGACAGGTAGTGCATGCGGACACCAATGGGAAGGTCGGCACGATGACCACCAGCACCACCACCAAGACGGCCCTCATCCAGGCGCCCAGCTACACGTCTACGCTGGTGCTCAACGATTTGCCGCACTAGAATCGGTAGGGCTTCTATAGGGCGAACAGCGAACGGGATCCAGGCTACCGCTGCTTGTGTGTGTGTGTATCTGTATGTGCAACCGATGTGCTCGCGTGCCTTCCACTCTTTTGACTTTGTTGCAAAAATTGTGTGTTTCGGCGCTCGTTTATCTTGATTAAACGAAAACGAATACGTATATTCGATATTAAAATTTATGTGGCGCCCTTCCTAATTGGCTGCCTCCGCACCCCCTCTCTAACTGTAACGCCACCACCAAAACCCACACGCACACGCCCACACACAGACAGACAGATGTAGGGGAAGGGGCAACAACAAATGTTTACCGTTTTTGCCCATTAAAATGTATAATTATTGTATTTTCTTTCATTCTATTTTTCTCCGACAATTTTGTAATTCGTTTTTCCATTCTATCTTTACAATGACTTTTTTTGTTGTGCGTGGGGTTTAATTTTAAAGAATGGAAATTATTGGAAGGGGTCGAAGGAAACGGAGGAAATGGAACAGGAAAGTGTTGCCAAAACTCAGTTGTTGTCTATGTTTGCGTGCGTCTGTTTGTGTTTCTGTATTATAAAGTGCGTTTACGTGTATATACATAATTAACGAGAATAAATCTATATATTTTACATAACTGAACGTGCAACGTGTGTCCGGGCCGTCTCGTCGGCATAGAGACAGCTCTGAAAGCGCCGACAGAGTCCGACAATGGCCCTGGACATAAATCACTTAATGGTTTTCAATATTGGTATTAAGTATCGTTAATTTTTATCGCCTTGCAGCATTGTTAAGCCTCTTTTGGCCAGCGGCAATTGTGGAGTATTTATTGGCCGCGAGCAGAGGGGATTTATCCCAGACAGGACTCTGACCATGGTATGGGGCTGAGAGGGCTCTTCATTAATTAGCCCATTGTACAGGGACGCGGCTTTTAGTTCATGTACTCCGCAATGTGCGGAAAAGCAGGGATATGCATCAGTGTTCTCTCTTCTCAAAACGAGTGTACCATCAGTTTTATACGTTAATTATGAAAAATGTCATAAATAAAAGATTTCGGAGAAGAGAGGATCTTCTGTCATAGAAAATATTGTAAAAGGTATCTGATAGTCTATAGACTCCGTCCAGCTTCTCTTTATACAAATGATAGAAAAAATGGGTTAGAAATTTTTTAAATTTCATTTAAAACCAACCAAAACGAAACGAATTGGCCGGCAAATATTTGCCTGCTGTTTTTTTTTTTGCAGTTTCAATGCATTTTGTGTACTAATTGAATATAATTTTAATTAATTGCTTAATGAATTCAGTAACCACACCCTGGGGACGGGGGACGAGGTTGTGGGAGTGTAAAAAGTAAGGAGCCTAAAAAATTTATCGTCCTGTTGTTTGAAACAAGCACCATGTCAATATTTGTTCGATTCCATCAGATGAGGAAAAATGAGAGAGAGAAAGGGGTGGCAGTGGGAGAGGGCATGGGGCATGCGGCAAGCAAAATCAACTTGCCCACTCATGCATATCCCAAATAGTTGAATACTCCACGGAGGAGGAGCTTCGGACGACCCCGCCGCACTGTGTAATTATGGCCATAAACAAACTTTAATAAATATGTAAGCTGCAAAGTGCAAAAACTATGGCAGCACAAAACAGCATAAACAAATGAATCCCGAGCTCGAAATTCGACGCTACTCTGCTTTCTGCGTTGTCACACGAAAATTGTTTTCCAGGATAATTAGTTTATTTAATTTGCATAATAGAGAGAGAGAGAGAGAGAGGGCAGGAGAGGAGAGGAGTCGAGGCGCACACCCCAGTCGCTTTCCGACAAACAGAATATTTGTGTGTACAGTACTGCCCAAAAATCAGCCCAAATTGATAGCGTGGACCGTCCAGGGCCATATGCCAAATGTCATTTTGATGGCCAAAATGTGGACTCAACTTTTGGCTTGGCTCTCGCCTTAAACATTGCTTAAATATACATTTAAATTGGAATGGCAGCAGGGTTGTTCGGGTCGCAGAGCATTCCATTGATTAAAATAATGATTTGTATCGTTTGGGGCGGAAATTTAATTTTTTTTGCAACGGATATTAAGCCAATGCTCAGGCATGTGTGTGCATCCCCCCGCGCTCTGCCCCACTGCGAGAGTCCTGTCTGCGTGTGGGAGGAGGCGAATATCCCCTGGAGTTGTGAAGTCTGGAAATCGACGCAGGAATCGAGGCGGCGATTGCATTAAATTTAATGAATTTAAGTCCATTCCATTAAATGAATGTGGCCAATTTATTTAATTGATGAACATCACTGATTTCTCCTCTTCTCTTTTCCCTTTTCCCCGTTTGGCAGGCATGTCCTTTCAGCGGAGCTACAGCAAGGTCTGGTGGGGTTCCGACAGCCAGGAGCACTCTTCGCTGCCATCGCTCTCGTCTCTAACCAGCGGCGGGTTCTATTCGCAGTCCAGCAATAGCAACAGCCAGCCCTCGTCCCTGCTGGGCAACCTGTCCTGCATCCAGGAGGTGGAGGATGACATCTCCAAGATATCGTCGTGGCACAAACAGGACAGTCCCGGCAGTCTGCGCAGTCAGGTGAGTGATTCGAAGGAAATTGAATCGAAGGGCATCGATCGAATTATATAAAAATCGATTTATCGGCCCTCTAGCGATACTTCTTTCGATATCAATGCTTTCTCCAGTGTTTCCCATGCTAATATGGAACCTTTCTCATTCGAATGGATTCGCAGGATTCGGGATTCTCGGACAATGAGGAGTCCCACCAGCTGCTGCTGCAGCAGCAACTGCAGAAGAATACACAACAAGAACAGCAAACACCCACGGCTTCGCCCGGCTCCGTCCATTCCGTAGCCACGCCGCCCACTGTGGTCCGGAGGGTGGGAAACTCCTCATTCTACTCGCCGTTGATCAGCGATACGCGCCGCATTTCGTTCACCAGTGGACAGAGGACGCCCAAGTCGGCCACAGAGGCGGAGGCCGACGTGGATGGGGAGCTGAAGGCCAGCCGCAGTCGCCTGTTTGATCAATTGGACAGCCTGAAGCTGGACGACGATGCAGAGGAGGAGAAACACACAGCCACCGAGTCGAGCAAGCCGCCACGTCCGGCCATTCGGCGCCGCAGGCGGTTGGCTCGGAAGCCCAAGCCCGAGCTGGAAGAGCTCTCGGCCAGCGAGGACGAGGATGTAAAGGAACCGCTGCCGCCGTACAACAATGAGACAGTTACCTTCGGTGGCAGCGGCGACCCGGAGGAGACTCTGCTCCCTGGCCTGCTCTCCCCCCTGCGCGTGCACTCCTCAGTGCGCTTCACGGCCAGCACGAGCACGCCCAAGACCAGAAGCAAGCAACCGAAAAAGGGGCACAGAGCTCAGACCACGCCAGTGGAGAGCTGGATGGCCGGTCAGCGCTGGAATGTGGACCAGGAGGTAATGTGCACCCTCCAGCACAAGTCCATCGCCCAGGAGGCGTACAAGAACTTCACCATCACCACCAGTGCCGTCTCAAAACTGGTCCGTCAGCTGCAGCACCAATCGCTGGCCCTGCAGGCGTACTTCGAGCGCAGCGAGCGAGTGCTAGGTGGCCTGCAGGCCACCACCCTGCCCGAGGCTCTGACCGGAGCTGGACAGCTGTTGGGCCACCTCGACGACTTCGTTGGCACCCTGGAGCGGCGGGCCATCTTCTTTAACGAGACGCGGGTGGAGCGACGGCGCTACGAGCAACATCTCGAGCAGATCCGCACGGTGAGCCGGGACGCGCGGTATTCGCTGGAGCGGCAGCACTACATCAGCCTGGAGTCGCTGCTGGAGGATGTACAGCTGCTGAAGCGGCACACCCTGATCACGCTGCGCCTGATCTTTGAGCGGCTTGTGCGTGTCCTGGTGCTGAGCATCGAGCAAAGCCGCTGCGACCTCCTGCTGCGGGCCAACATCAACATGGTGGCCACCCTGATGGGCATCGACTACGACGGCTTCGCCTCGCTCTCGGACGCCTTCGTCCAGAACGAGGCCGTGCGCACCCTGCTCGTCATCGTGCTGGACCACAGGCAGAGCTCCGTGCGCGCCCTCGCCCTCCATGCATTGGCCACTCTCTGCTGCGCGCCTCAGGCCATCAACCAACTCGGTGGCTGCGGCGGCATCGAGATCCTGCGCGATATCTTGCAGGTTGAGGCCGCTGGGGAGCGGGGCGCCATCGAGCGCCGCGAAGCAGTCTCTCTGCTGGCCCAAATCACGGCCGCCTGGCACGGACCCGAGCACCGGGTGCCCGGGTTAAGGGACTGCGCCGAGTCCCTCGTGGCCGGACTGGCGGACCTGCTCCAACCCGACTGCTGTGCCCAGACCCTGCTCCTGTGCGCTGCGGCCTTGAACAACCTGAGCCGCATGGAGGTCACCTCCCACTACTCCATCATGTCCAAAGAGGCCATCTTCCGGCTGATAGCCACGCTGGAGCACCAGAGTTGCGGCATTAGTGTGTTCCTCTATGTAAGTAGCAAAACATTTTCCATTTCCCATTTGTCATTCGTGAGGAGGGGTCAGGAGGGACCACAAGTGGGCCGAGTCGGAGCCTGAGTGGGAGTTCGATTTGCTGCAGCCCTTGCCGATTTTTGAGCAATTTTATTGAAAGCTTCCTGGAGGAGGGCAGTCGGCTCGTAAAATTTATTTGTGCATTTGCAAAGCGATTTCTTTCCCCAATCTTGGCCACGATTTTTCATCGCCGGCCCCCATCTCCATCTCCACCCCATCCTCACAGTCCATTCCCCGTACTTTCTTGCTGTTTGAGTTGCTTACTTTTTGCTCATCAACATCTCTCTCGTCTTCTTTTTATATCGTTATACACAGGAGCAAATCGTTGGGATGCTGCACAACATGTCGCTGAACAAGAAGTGCCACAGCCACTTGGCCAACGGCACCATCATAAATTTCATCACGTCCGTTTACCAAACGGAATTCTACAAGACCTACGGATCACGTGCCGAATGCGATGCCCAGCGCCGCAGCATCAAGACCATTCTGCACACTCTGACGCGTCTGGCCCACGATTCGCCCACCCTGGGTGCCGAGCTTCTGGAGCAGTGGCATCTGCCCGATTTGCTGCGTCAATCTCTGGCCCTGCCCAAATCCTCTGCTTCCGCCTTCACCTCCCCTGCTGCTGCTGCTGCCGCCGCTTCTGCTGGTCAGTTGGATGGCAGCTACGCAGGGCATATATCGCAATTGGCGCGACATTTGCTCAAGGCCCATCAGCAGGAGCAGCTGCTGTTGGTCAGCGGAGCCACAGCCACAGCCTCAACCTCAGCCACGGCCACAGGAACCTTCAGCAGTGGCCATCAGACGCCCGAGACCAGTTCCAGCTCCAACTGTAGCGCAAACTTTACTTCCAATTCGGCTTCGAGTGTCGCTGTCGTCGTCGTCGTCGCTGCTCAAATTCAATTTAACACGTCAGGAGAGTTTCGTCTAATTTTCACCACCTGAGGAGGAGGTACCCGGACCCGGGCACGTACTTCGGGCAGAAGCAGGAAACTCAGACGTGCGTCAAGTGTTATTACTTTGTCTAGGAAGTTGCGTGACCCGTTCAGAAGGAATCGTTTCCGACCCCATAAAGTATATATATTCTTGATCAGCATCAATAGCCGAGTCGATTGAGCCATGTCTGTCTGTCCGTCTGTCCGTCCGTCCGTCCGTCCGTCTGTCCGTCCCCTTCAGCGCCTAGTGCTCAAAGACTATAAGAGCTAGAGCAACGATGTTTTGGATCCAGACTTCTGTGATATGTCACTGCTACAAAAATATTTCAAAACTTCGCCCCGCCCACTTCCGCCCCCACAAAGGACGAAAATCTGTGGCATCCACATCTTTAAAGATACGATAAAACCAAAAACGCAGAATCGCAAAAATAACCATATCTTTTAGACTGCAGAATCTGAATTGGATCGTACTATTATTATAGCCAGCATCAAGAAAACAATTTCATTTTTTCTCGCCCTGTCTCTCTCTAACACACACGTAGCATGCCGGCTTTGCTTAGAGTAAAACATTAGCGCCTAGATCTCAGAGACTATAAAAGCTAGAGCAACCAAATTTGGTATCCACACTCCTAATATTTCGGACCGAGACGAGTTTGTTTCAAAATTTCGCCACACCCCCTTCCGCCCCCGCAAAGGATGCAAATCTGGGGATATTCACAAATCTCAGAGACTATTAAGGCTAGAGTAACCAAATTTAGTATCCGCACTCCTGTCAGATCTCACTATAAAACGTATATCTCAAAATTTCGCCCCACCCCCTTCCGCCCCCACAAAGGACGAAAATCTGTTGCATCCACAATATTGAGAATACGAGCCTTTTATAGCCAAAAGGAACAAATCAATTTGCACTGGCTACGCAGCGCCCGACGTCACGCTCAGACTGATTTTCTGTCTCTCTCGCACGCACTCTTTGTCGTGTGGTTCAATATTAGCGGCGTCTGCCGGAGGAGAGCCATACTGACTTAGTATCGGGTATAACTGTAGAGTTGCGGTGTCCGCAGCAACTCACAACGTTCCCCCTCGTTTTCTTCTTGTTTGTTTCTGGAGCAACACTTTGCTATTTTTGTGAGCTTAAAGCAAAAATGATCTTAAAGTGCATTCCTCTGTCTCTGTGGATGCCTAGATTTTCGTTTTATGTTTTATTCAATGCAAATGCGAACTTTGACATTTTGAATTCTCATTGTTAATATTTCCTTAAGACCTCTCCCTCCACCCCAAGCAACCAACCAACCAACCAACCAACCTCCTCCCATACGGCTGGCAACTAAAAAACCAAAAACCCAAACAATTCCTTAGTTAAATACGTATGTACTCTAAGATATTCTTTGTGCCAAATACTATGGAATATGAGTCAAGAAATTCCAACCATTCATTTGTTTCGTACTTAAAGCAATTCTATTGCATAACTTTGTATCATAAATACCAGATATATATACGAATATTGTATTGCATTTTTGTACTCCCTACCGCCCCGGCATGGGGCGTTTTGTTTAAGTCTATTATTACGCTTTGATTACTTTGTAATTTCATCAACGGAATAAACCTTTGACACGTTTAAAGTGGAAACTACTGCTTTTGTTGCAAGGTTACTAAATCTTTTCATTTCGTTTCGTTTGGAATTGGGCTGGCTTTTTCTCAGGAAAAGCAATTTGCTGAATTGCATATAAATATTCAGGGCGATTTCACCAGTTATGAAATCGAGAGTCCAGTCTTAATCAATTCATTAAGAAAAGAGGACGCCCTCAAGAGGTTCAAATGGAACTCTATGGTGAAATCTGGTATAATCTATTACAGTACTCTATTACAGGCCCATTTTTCATATTTATGATTTACTAGAAATGATGGAAGCCTGATAAATTTCTGTTTTTATTATTATCTATTATTTAAAAAATTCGAATTAATTTTAGTTTTTTTTTAAATATTTTAATTGTATCAACAACAAAATTTGTAGCAAAAAACTGATTATATACTTATTATAATAACACATGGAAATTGAATTTAATGTGCAAAGAAAAAATATGTTTTTTTTTTGCTTGACTGCAGGGATAAACTAATATTGTAGAGTGTTGGGCAGCTATAGAGTGGGGAGATCTCCTCCATCCACTGCAATTAAAAGACTTAATAATGAATGGGCTATAAATATTGTAATTGAAGTTTCTTGCATGGGAATTGTTCTACAATTGTTTGCAGTTCTACTACAAAGATTGTGGGAGAGTCGATCTTTGGGTAACTGTCTTACAGGCTTGTATTAAGTGGTTTCTACTGATTGGCTTGCGGTTGCATAGTCCACTAAAAGCCCATTCTTGTGCTCTGTTTACTTGAAGTTTGCCTTAGTTTACACTTTCACCGTTTGGTCTGCAGGATACTGACTAAAATGTTGAATGGTACAAGAAGCTACCGCTGGTTGAATATAAAATATACTGTCTGTCTGTCCAAACATTATCGGACCCTGCAAATCTGAGCTTAGCTTGTGGTCTGCCACAGCAGATGCCAAAAAGGCGACCCGACCCCACCATTCCAATCCATGCCGTTCCATAGCCAACATAGCCCCAGCATTGCTGTCTATATTCGAGATCCGAGGCAGGCATAAACAAGTTCTTTAGAGTAGATTGAAGTTCTATAATGCTGGCATATTTTGCATGGCTGAGTCCCGAATGGGCTGGGGAGCCTTTCTGCCTTCCGAGGGGTGATGGTGGGATTTCTTTGGAAATATTCCACACATACGACTACGACTATAAGCATTGAAAGTCTTGAGGCAGTGGGTGTGTGGCTGGCAGGTTTGTTTGAGGCATTCGGAATGCCATGCCCGAGACTCCGAGCCGAAGTGTTGCGGAATTTGATGGGTGCCTCCGTCTGTGTGAGTGTGTGCCTGTATTATGACAAGTATGGATGACATTTGTGGGGAAAAAAAGAAAATGGGGAGACCGGCTCTGGGAAGTCTAGAAGAAAATCAACCAAATCTCGAGGTGCGCAATTGGAGAACCTTACAGTTTCATAGCCGAACTATGGGTTGCAAGTCAAAGGATAATATAGTTATTAAAATGAACAAACCTCATCGAGTATTTATTGTTCCATGAAAATCACGCGATCATTTCTGGCGGTGGCGTTTAAGGCATCCACATCGACACCCACTAACGGGACAACCCATTGACCTCGGCTCCAGTCTAAAGCTCGTTTATCCTGGCTGGCTTATCTATGTACGGGTTTGTGTAGGTGTGCGGCCGCAGGAGTTACGGTATGTGGCTGGAGAGTCGCTGTGGCATAAGCGCCGCCGCCTTCATGATTTTTATAGCATTTGTTGCTGGTGCAGGAAATGCCTTTAGTGATTTCCGCATGTGGCCGCCGCCCCCGTCTCCGCCCCGGCCCTGTTTACACACCGAGCATATTGCGGTTGACACATTTTGTGCGTTTATGTTTTTGAAATGTGCTCGTTCTTTCTCCGCTCTATTCCCATTCCCCGGTATTTGCAGACTGCACGAGCATCATGCATTTGGCCAAATCCATGTAACTGGAAGTAGAGAGCGTTTTCGATTTGTTCGAAACATCTGTATGTAGGAGCCTACTTTTGGGAACATTTATTCCCTACATTACGAAAAGCGGTAGGTAACTCAAGAGAGGCAAATTTTATCCCTGACCTTAAAAATATGCAACGCCTCTTTAGAATGATTATTTGGCTAAACATTGCTGCTGTTACTTTGGGAATAGCGGGTATCATTCAGTCGGAATGTCTTCTAAGTCCTGTTTCCCGACGCCACAGAGCGGGACACAGAATGAAAACGCTTCAGACAAATGCCATGAAAAATGCATAGCGAGTGGATGAGGATTTGGTGGAGCAGGAGGACGGGCAAGTGTGGATGGGGGAGGCTGGAGCTGGAAAGTGAAGCGTGAACAAAACGATTTTTGAAGTAACTATAAGCTAAATAGTTTGCTCTGTGGTGGGCAGGGACTGTGGGGACTAGTTCTTGTGTCATAATTAGGGCATTTGAACGTGCCTCTGAGCGATTCAAGACAGCGATAACGGTTGGCCCCAAACTTTTCTGGCAACTATCAACAGCTAAAAGCGTTAAAGTTGCAACTTGCTCGAAAGTGCACTGGCAGTGCAACAATGATGGTGCACCAACAGCAATCAGCAAGCCAACTGGCTTGCTGGCACCTACTCTCGAAAGGAAACCGTAGATAATAAGGCTGGGATAAGTTTTTATGTACATGCACTCCACTTACAGGGTGTAGTTATCCGTAGGCACTTATCCTTGCTCCCGCTCTCCCGTACACCCGTACACCCGTACTCCGTCACTCTTTCGTTCCGGCACTCCGGTTGCGCGCCTCCAGCCAAGGACATGTAGGATACGAGAACTGCACCTTAATGCAACTCCTGCAATGTTTTTCTTACACTCTTTTTTTTAGCTTATCAGACTTTTGCCGCAGGGCTATGCATGCACACATATGTACATCCTTTATACACACACATGCACATACAGACAATGGCGTGTTGTCTTCTGGCTTCTGGGACTCCGCTGCAATTAGGATGGGGTAAGCCAAATGGGGGTCGCGGGTGACGGTCTCCCTTGTAAGCCTGGCCATTGAGCTCCATTTTGATGCGGCCATAAATGAGTTGTCATTATTAATGCTGGCACGCCCCACCATTCACGCCACACGTTCACCCGGCCAGCCCCCTCTGATTCCGCCCAATAAACAGAAGCATTATTGAGTGGCGCTCCCGAAAGTGGAGATTGCG
This sequence comes from Drosophila miranda, assembly GCF_003369915.1. Classification (NCBI taxonomy): domain Eukaryota; kingdom Metazoa; phylum Arthropoda; class Insecta; order Diptera; family Drosophilidae; genus Drosophila; species Drosophila miranda. The sequence goes on from NW_022881603.1 coordinate 38,170,414, forward strand.
TATACGCAGCATATCCCATGAGTGCGAGAACTTTTGCCGCAGGCGGGCAGAAATCCTCGGGCATTATCATGCGATTATTAGCCAATATATTATTTCGTGGCATTTCTTATACGCATACGCAAACGAATACATCTCCGCCGTGTGTGTGTTTGGCTCCACTCTTAGCGAAGCCATAAATTTTTATTTGTTGCAGCAAAGGGTTGTAAAGCGTCGCCATTATGTTGGAGCTTTCCTTTTGAGTGTTTTCGGGCTTGGATGGTTTTGGATCCTTGTTTTTATTTCCCATCGCACAGATGGGCGCCGCAAATTGATTGTAAGTGCATAACGAGAGCAGAGTACAAGTTAAGGAAATGCCGAATGTTTCACTGTTTGATTCCCGTTCGAGTGTGGCCCACAGCCGCAGTCACAGTCACAGCCACAGCCACAGCTGGCCTTGTTTAACCGCCGCCAAAAGACAGCAGTGGGAAGTGGACTGTCGGCCCTTAGCATGGCCACAAAAACAATCAAAACTGTTGACCTCAATTCGCAGCAATTGGTTCTGCCATTCGTTTTGTCAGTTTTTAGCTTTTTGTGGTTAAGCGATTCAGGGTGGGTTGCGGGGTGGAGGGGAATGAATGTGGATGTGGATATAGATGCTATGCTTGCCACAGCTTGGACTGGGAAATATGAAACAAGACAGGGAAACAGCTTCATTGCTGCTTGTTTACTTATTTGTTGTTTGATGTGGATCCTTCTTTTGCCACAGCACAGCCCTGCAAATGCATATTGAAAATTGAACAAACAAACTGGGGAAACTGGGGGAAAATTCAGTCAATTTTCCCTTGTGTTGTGTTGTGTTGTGTTATGTTGTCTTCGCTCTGCTTGTCATTGGCAAACTGGGTCTGGCTGCCACATCTGGCTAAATCGAAGGATTTTTCTTCTTCTCCTGCTCCTCTTCCTGCCTCGACAATTGGCACATTGAGCGATGAGGTTTTCCCACATTTTACTGCAGCGTGAGGGGACTCTTTCAAATTATTATAAATGTTGCCAAGAGAAACTATTCAATTACTAGGAGGGCTTCAAGAGTGGTGCACACAGGCATCTACACCCACCGAAATACATGGGAAATATGATTAATCTTCGACAATCACACAGTTGAATGACTAAATTGTTTATAATTGGGGGGACTATTGAGCCGTCATGGATCGAAAATCGACGTACTTACAGCCTAATAAGATTATTGGCATCGCTTCACAATTAAGAGATTAAAGATTGACCGTTGAGCGCTTAAGCGTTTCGATAATAGATTTGGATTATTACAGGGACAAGCATTATTGTTAGTATTTAAGTGCTAGAATTCCCACTACCCCGCACCCTTTCTGTGAATGATTTCGGGCGTCGATTTATTGATTTTAGTGCTCTCTGTAGTTGGAGTACTCCATCGATCCATTAACTGTATACTTAAGAACCTTTTTGTGATACAAACTGAACTGCAGAGCATACTCGCCCGTCTCGATGGGGAAACGAGTGCGGAACTTTTCCACATCAAACTCTAGCTTCACAAGTTTCAGCACCGTATTTTCCTCAGAAAGAAATGGGAGAAGGGCTTACTAAACTATGGAAATAATGGAATCCACACCATGCGCTCACAATGAAAGGACAGGAGTAGCTACGAGTTATATAGGGTATGAGGTAGGCCGCAGCCAGGCGGAAGACGATCCTGTTGTTGTTATTAGGCCTTGGTCTTATTCCTATCCAAGAAATCGCACACGTTCAGCGTGATGTTGTAGAGAAAAGGTCGCCAGCCATTAGCACGTTTGAAAAACTCCAAGCGAACCTGCGAGAAGACGAGTATTGGGTGGATTCGCATCGTTCAAGGATTCAACTGTGGATAACTCACGGTCAAGTGACTGGGGACTGTGTGCTTGTTCAGATACGAAATGCTGATCGAGTTCCTGTACCGATTGATGGCCTGTATTTTGCACAGAAGAAACTCCCCATAGTCCATGTGAAGGCTAGTACAGTAGAGGCTCGTGAACTTGCTCTCCACTTGCGGAGAGCCCAGCAGCAATATCCAGAGAATCCCCACTATCAAAATGGCTCCTGGACGGTCATTTGAAGACTAAACACAAATTGGTCATAGCTCGTTTTTAAGAGCAAGTTTTTCGGTATTTATGGTCATTATATTCACTTGACTACACAGTATAATGGGAAATAGCGTTAAATTGATTCCAACAGTTCAAAAACACTCCAGCCCGTGCAGGTCCTTGAATGAAAGTAAAAGAATTACTTGTTGGGGAAGTACTCTCAATTGATTTCTGAGCAAAAAGAATTTTTAGAAGTCCATCACAGGTCATATGTAATATCTCTCATGTATGATTCATTTTACATAAACTGCACATATTTAAACTGCTCACTTGAGCGAAACTTTGCCTATCAATTGCCTCTGCAACAATTATACGTAATAACCATTCAGCCACTCAGCTGAAACACCGTCGCTGCTAACAGTCCGTTCAATTGGTAGAACTAATTGCTCTCAAACATTCCTGTACATGTCGCATTTGTAGTGTTAGTTGTCAGATATTTATAGTTTTATCCATACTCCTATAATCCTCTCTTAGCGAGTAATAAATACGCACTGCCTCACCAATACGACAGCAGGACTAGAATAGGCAAAAGACAAGAATAACGCAGCAGAAAAGTAACGAAGAAAAGGCCAATAAGAAAATAAGCAGAAGAGCAAAAGATGCACTGAAAATAATCTCGACATCGACAGACGAAAGTACACTGAGAGTTATAATTGAAAAAATATAAAAGAATCTAAATAGGATTATCATATTCGTGATTGCGATTGAAAGAATATTGAAGTATAAGGTTATTTTCTCAATGTTAATTATAGCTCCCATTCAAGCATTCGTTCCGGGCTTAAGTAGTAAAAGTAATAAGTAGATACAAGGAACCATCTGTTTGGAAATTCTATCAAAAGGAAACTCTCTCCATTTGCATCCCCATAAAATTGTATTTTATCTCAATAAGCGCAAATATTTTGCTGCTGGCACTGCCATTGCCATGGCCATTGGTGGTAGCGTCGTTAGTACGGGGGCAAAGTGGCAGGCAGCCAGGAAGCTGATGCTGCTGCTGCATTAGCATGGCTCGAAAGCAAATTTGACGCTGCGGCCCCCCTCATTTTATTTGCTTGGCAAATGCTTTTTCTTTCGTTTACCCACACACCGAGAAAAAGGAGGAGAATGAGCGAAAAGAAGAGAATCCTTTTTGTGCAATTTCTATTGCAAACATTTGAAGAGGCTTTTAGTTGGGGAGGCTGGCGGGCGGGCGAAAATCAATTGCAAACGCATTAAAAATTGTGCAAAATTAATGACATCATTAGTAGTTGGAACGGACCCCAACCCCGAAAACCCCCAAGCCCCAAGGCTGGCAAGTGGAGTTTGTCATTTGTCAAATGCAAACAGAACCACTGTCACTGATGGCAATTTGAGTGAGCGGACAGCAGGAATGAATGCATGTAATGAAAGCCAACAAAACATTAGAACCACACACAGAGACAGGACAGAGAGTGCCACACACAGCACGTAGCACAGTGTCAGAGAAGGGCAGGGGTCTGAGACCAGGTCCGGGTCCGGGTTCGCAGGCCGACAGCTGATGCTGATGACGGACGTGACAGCTGAACAATGCTGTAGACCCCGCCACGACCCCAAAGAGTAGGCGGCCAAAATGAATTCTTTATAAATAAAGGTTCGTTCTCCTTTTTTTTTTAATAAATGAATAGCCCCGAATATCACACGGCCGCCGGAAAGTTCAAAATTGTAGCCAAGTTCGGCCCACAACAAAATCGCCTACAAAATGAATGTATCAAATGGATAACTTTTGCCTCACCAGGCCGTCGTGCTCTATGTATATGTGTGTAAGTCTCTTATGAAAATATGTACGTACGTAATGGAGTTCATTCACTAACAGATTATGGTCCCATGGATTATATACGGCTGTGAAAAGGCATGGCCAAGCCCCAAACAGCTTTCACCACTCTTGAGGCCACCCAAAAAATACTAATAAATAAAAATAAATCAAGAGAAATTGAATTTCTGTTTAACTTTGAAACTGTTAAATATTTTTGAGTGCATGGAATATTTATAACTCTGAATTGAATATTGAATAAGACCGTAAATAAAACATAAAATAATTCCTACAGAGAAGAGAGAGATTCTGTGATTTTTAATTGGTTCTTCTTCATAAGGAAGTGTATGACGGAGTTCGCCTAACAAAGCTGTGGCCTCCCTTCGTCTCTTTCTCACTTTGTGAGCCCAGTTCCTCTCTCTCTTTCTCTCTGAGTTTGTGGCACAGGTGGTCAGCAGTGGCAAGCAAATGATGTCAGCCATTACAATGCACGAGTCAAAAGTTAAATTTTAATCAAAAAACGAAAAAAAACGAGGGGGAACGTTGTGAGGTGCTGCGGACACCGCAACTCTACGGTTATACCCGATACTAAGTCAGTATGGCTCTCCTCCGGCAGACGCCGCTAATATTCAACGACACGATAAAGAGTGCGTGCGAGAGAGACAGAAAATCAGTCTGAGCGTGACGTCTGGCGCTGCGTAGCCACTGCAAATTGATTTGTTCCTATTGGCTATAAAAATGATCTGATCTGATCCAGATTCAGCAATCTGATAGATATAGTCATTATCTATGATTCTGCGTTTTTAGTTTTCTCGAATAAGCAATATTGTGGATGCAACAGATTTTCGTCCTTTGTGTGGGCGGAAAAGGGTGGGGCGAAATTTTGAGATACACGTTTTATAGTAAGATCTAACAGGAGTGCGGATAACAAATTTAGTTACTCTAGCCTTAATAGTCTCTGAGATTTTTGAATATCCCCAGATTTTCGTCCTTTGCGGGGGCGGAAGGGGGTGTGGCGAAATTTTGAAACAAAATCGTCTCGGTCCAATATATTAGGAGTGTGGATACCAAATTTGGTTGCTCTAGCTTTTGTAGTCTTTGAGATCTAGGCGCTAATGTTTTACTCTAAGCAAAGCCGCCTATGCTACGTGTGTGTTAGAGAGAGACAGGGCGAGAAAAAATGAAATTGTTTTCTTGATGCTGGCTATAATAATTGTGGAGATAATGTTTTTTATCCCCAATCGGCCGACTAATTATTTCGAATTAAATAAAACTCGGCGCAGAAATAAAATTACGATATGTTCTTTAATGCGTGACATCCAAATTGCAAGTGTGGCTTGCCTGCCCTTTACATTGCCGCTCCGATCGCTAAGCGAAGCTTCGCTCGGCCGACGTCGCTAGGCAGACGCGAAGCGGAGATAGCGAAGAGCGAGCTGGCAGAGAGCGTTTAGCAGGGCAAGCAAGCGCAGAGCTTTAACAAACAAATGAGTGACATAGACATAAGTAACAAACAAAATAAGCGGCTGAGGGCCAAGAATTAGGTGCTATTTGGCAAGCAGCTAATCGGCTGGGTTCTGCTCCGAACATTCACCCCCCGTTGGAAGGCAAAGGCCTTCCACAGATCCATCCTGAAGGGGCAGAACCGCTATTTTTCCAACGGCCCTCTTGAAAAGGCCTTTTTGAGTGCGAATGACGGCTACTCTGATGGTTCCATCTTTTCCTGGGATGACGCTCTCAATGCGGTCAAGCGGCCACCTTAATGGTGGCAGCGTTTCCTCCTTGATCATGACGAGCGCTTCTAGCTTGATGTTTGGAGACGATGACCGCCACTTGCTCCGCTCCTGAAGAATCGAAAGATACGCCGTGCTCCATTTTCTCCAAAACGCCTGCTTCATTTGACACAGCTGCTGCCATCGACTAAGTAGGTTGACCCGGAGATGCGCCACATCTGGCTCGTCGCATGCAGCTTTCGGGGCTCCATTGAGAAAGTGGTTTGGCGTGAGCACATCTAGATCATCGGGACTTTCTGTAATTGCATAAAGCGGACGGGAATTTAACAAAGCAGAGATTTCACAAGCCAAGGTCTGAATTTCAACAAGAGTAAAAATGTAGGTCCCGACGATGCGATGAAAATGATATTTAGCTGCTTTAACAGCCGCCTCCCACAAACCACCAAAATGAGGTGAGCGAGGGGGATGAATTTCCAGTCGATTCCACTAGAAACGCAGAGATGTGACACAGCCGACGTATGAGGATCGCTGAGGAACATTTGCCGAAGCTCCAAAAGCTCATTTTTTGCTCCTACAAAATTTGTAGCGTTGTCTGACCAGATGATTCGAGGTTTGGGACGTAGACTTATAAAACGCCTTAATGCTGCCAGAAAGGATTCTGTAGATAGATCCCGAACGACTTCCAAATGAGTTGCTTTGGTGCTAAAGCATACGAAGACAGCGATGTAACATTTGATAGGAGGCCTGCTTCTGACTTCCGACTTGTGATAAAAGGGTCCGCAAAAATCAACGCCCGTTGTGTGGAATGCTGGATTAGTCCTTACGCGATCCGCAGGCAAGTTTCCCATGATATGTTCCCTCAGAACTGGCTTCAAACGAAAGCATCTAACAAATTTGCGAATGATTCCCGCAACATATTTGCGTCCACCAATAGGCCAGAATTTTTGCCGAAGCAGTCCGAGCAATCCTTGAGCTCCTGCGTGGAGAAACCTTTCGTGAAAGAAGATAATAATAGAGACAGTGACAGGATGTCCCTTAGGAAGCAGGATCGGGTGCTTCGCGTCGTAGTCCAATTCGGCATTTTGGAGGCGGCCTCCAACACGCAGCAATCCAAAGCTATCCAGAAATGGATTCAGTGAGGCCATTGTGCTTTTTGGGGGTAGGGCCTGTTTGCTGGCGAGGGCCCTTATCTCTTCCAAAAATTGTTGCTGCTGTATTGCCCTTATGAGCAAATGCGTACCATTTTTGATGTCGATTACGGTAAGTTGACCCTTCGACCGCGCTATGCCTTTGTCCTTGAGAATGTAGAATCGATATATGTAAGCAAAGACGCGCTGCATGGATCCGAATGAGTTTTGAAATTTGCAATCGTACGATACATCCCTTTCGTTTGAAACAACCAATGCTGCATGACGACGTTCTGGTACATCGGTCGGCAATTGCAAGCCTGCAGGCCACTCTGAGCTCTCAAGACGCAAGAATGGTGGTCCAGAGATCCAAAGGCTGCTATCCATTAATTCAGCGGGCGTGGATCCACGTGATATGATGTCGGCAGGATTCAACTTTGTGGGCACGTGATGCCAAGTCATTCCAGCGGTGAGCTCCTGAATCCGCTGAACTCGATTAGAAACAAATATATTAAAATTCAATGGTGATTCTCGAATCCAGGCAAGGGCTATGGACGAATCCGACCAGCAATGTATTTGGCATGGAGCTGATAATCCCTTAACTATGGTGGACACTAGTTCGGCTAATACAAGGGCAGCGGACAGCTCAAGCTTGGGGATAGTCATACTTTTCAAGGGCGCGACTCTGGATTTAGAGCATAAGAGATGACTTTGCCCAATGCCAAGAGCTTCCGAACGCATGTATACACAGGCGCCATATGCTGCTTGGCTCGCATCACAAAACGCGTGCATTTCTAATCTGGCTTGCTGCCGAAGCACGTAACGTGGAAACTTAAAGTTTTTAACCATCGACAACTGCGAAGTCAGCTGAATCCAAGTCGTATGTAGATCCTGGGGCAGGCTTTCGTCCCAATTCAACTTTAGGCTTTCGTTCCATAGCGACTGCATAAATATTTTAGCTTTTGTGATGATGGGAGAGATGAGCCCTAGAGGATCATAGAACCTAGCTAGTGTAGACAGGACCGAACGCTTCGATATTGGGCCTGCAGCGGTTCCGACGTGAGCGAAGCTAAACAGAAGATTGTCCGTGGTGGGATCCCAAACTAGACCAAGCGCCTTGGTTACTTCAGTCCCGTCATGAAAGGTAAGGAACATTTCGCGATCCGCCTCCGATACGCCTTCCAAAGCAGCGGGTTCATTGGAACACCATTTACGTATGGGAAAACATCCTTTCGAAAGTAGCTCCTTTACCTGCTGACGAATCTTGATGACAGAATCAATGCTGTCCCCTCCAGATATGAGATCATCGACATAGAAATCTCTTCGAACAACATCAGCGCCAAGCGGAAAACGCAACTCTTCATCATTTGCCAATTGATGCATAGCACGAATTGCTAAGAAAGCGGCAGGTTTGGTTCCGTAAGTAACAGTCTCCAACTTGAACACCTGAATCTCCTCCTTCGGGTCATTGCGCCATAGGATGCACTGCACGTGCGTATCGGGATGGGAAACGCGTACACAGCGGTACATTTTGCAGATATCGCCACACAAGGCGACTTTAAAAAAGCGGAAACGAAGCAGAGTTATCAGAATTTTAGGTTGGATGGTGGGTCCAGCCATTAGCGCATCATTCAGTGATACTCCAGACGCTGTTTTGGCAGATCCATCGAACACTACGCGTAGTTTGGTGGTTGTACTATCCTGCTTGTGGACGCAATGGTGAGGCAAGAAGTACTGCGGGAGGTCTGACTGCCGCGAAGCTGGCGACATGTGTCCTAAATCACGATACTCCTGGAGAAACTCCATATATTTTGCCTTAAGCTGTGCATTTTTTGCTAGCTTCCTCTCCAAATTGAGAAATCTACGTAGCGCCTGCTGATACGATTCTCCTAATTCCTCTAGACTGAATTTGGTTGGCAAACGCACGGAGTAAGCTCCGGACTCTAGGCGAATGCAGTTTGTGACGAAATGCTGTTCGCAATGAACATCTTCCTCCGAAATTGATGAGGGCGAATAATCTCCATCGACTTCCCAAAACCGCCTTACAATATCGCACAAATTAGTCTCGCAAGCGGAGATGACAGGGGGATCTTCAACGGCTGCTAGCGCCGCACGGGCTTTCTCAGAGTTTTTAATACTTCCTGACACTATCCAGCCGCGTTTCGTCTTCTGCAATGTTGGCAATTGGTCTGACAGTCGAATCTGTCCAACGCACATTAATTCGAAGAACAAACCAGCACCTATCAACAGATCGACACGCTGGGGCTTGGCGAAATTAGGATCAGCCAGTTTTAGATTATTTGGCATTGGCCAATCCTTTGCGTCTAGGCCGAAGTTAGGCTGCATTCCTGTGATTGAGGCAGTGATAATTGCAGAGAGGAAACCGCGATAGCTTTCGTCTTGGGATTGCAGGACGATGTCCACAGCCTTGCTGGATGGTAGAATTGACTCTCCAATACCGGCGATTTGAACGTGAGACGGGTGAGGATCTAACTGCAGCTGATTGGCGAGTCTCGATGTTATAAAGTTAACCTGAGAAGCGGAATCTAAAATGGCACGACATGGAATAAGCGATCCAAAACGGCCCCTGACATATACGATTGCAGTAGCTAGCAGCACGTTTTGGCTAGGCAGAGATTTTTGACTCGAGGGGGGAGGGCTAATATATTTGCTTGCTACTAGGGCACTTGCAGGATCATGCTGGGTCGATTCCGTGCTCGGCGACGGCAACTCAGCGTCAGCGCCCGACTGCATGTGGAGCAGTGTGTGATGCTTGGCTTGGCAATTTCTACATGCCCCTGACTTGCAGCGTTGCAATGAATTGCCTTTGTTGAGGCAGTTTAGACATAAATGGCGCTTCTTCACCTCCTTTTATCGAGAAAAAACAGGGAGATCTATAAATGCCTGGCATCGGGATATGTAGTGATCGGAGGATTTGCAATACTTGCATGTTGAGCTATTATGATCGTTAATAGAGGTGATTAGGGTGCTAGGTTTACTTACACCTGCTGGCTAGGAATTGTTACCATAGCCGATCCCAAATTTTCCAGCATCCGACATCTTGCTTCCTAGAATGAGGCCATGCTTGACCACCGAGGCAATCCTGACGTCGGCAAGTTCTCTTCCCATTTCTCCTTGGTCTTCTGGTCCAATTTCGTGCCTATGATGAAGATCAGCAACCCATCGGAAATCTCCTGCGGGTCGCCAAGGTCTGAAGTGCACGCAAGTGCGAATTGATTTTATCGCTGAGCGCGCGCAAGCCGATAGCCGAGCCCTTCTCCACCCCTTGCAGCCCGAAAATAGCCTTGACGTGTGCCTAAAAATGTAACAGTTTATTATCGAATCGCAACATTAGTAAATTCAACGCCTTGTCGTAATTCTCCTCAGAAAGTTCCAAGGAACGAATCGTATCCAGCGCAGCACCATCTAGACATCCACGAAGATATTGGAATTTTTCGATGATTGGTATACGATGGTCTTTGTGCACCATTGTCGAAAACATCGCGTGGAATTCTGGCCAATCCATGTAGCTCCCACCGAATCGCGGAAGCTGCAACTCGGGCATTCGAGAACGGCCTATACTATTATAGGCGAACAACGACGAATTCCCCTCGAGAGTATGCCGAGCCGTTGAATTGGCAACATTTACCGTGCGAGCAGCCATCAACTCCCGCGACAGCCTGGACCTAACCTTTACATAAACATTCGAAAAGTCCAGCCGGGCATCATGGGCTAACTGCAGGAAATCCAGCCTTTCAAGGCTCGTTTGAGCGGCATCGAAATCCGCATTCATTCGCTCGATTTGCTCTAAGCGAGCTTGAAGTTCTGCCTCATCTAACTCGGCAAGCTCTTCCTTGGTGAGAAAGTGATCCATGGCCTTTAGTTGGCGCGCGATGGACTCGGCCTTGTGCTTGTAGAAATCTACATCACTCGGCATTGCTGCGTTCGCGACATTGGTAGGCTCAGGTGCCGCCATGTTGAGGTTCTAAAAGAGTCACTCAGCACGACCGAAAAAGACACCCTGTATACGTATAAACGAGGGAACCGAAAGCAAAGGGATTACAGCTAATGCCTTTAGCTGTGCGGCTGTGCGAGCTGTCCGATTCCGCTTTGTACTCCGCTTGTGTGTATTAGTGAGTTCGCTGCACTGCCTACCGCACTGCACTGACCGAATTGTCGCGACAGAGAAATTAATAGCCAGCAATGCGTGTATGTAGGTGTGTGTAAGTGTGTTTTAGCACCGAATTGTGCACCGAAATTTGCTAGGGCTAACGAATTTCGATCGCGAATGATTATTAATTGACACTGCAACTCAGAGATCACGTCGGGGTCACCAAATTTTATGTGGAGATAATGTTTCTTATCCCCAATCGGCCGACTAATTATTTCGAATTAAATAAAACTCGGCGCAGAAATAAAATTACGATATGTTCTTTAATACGTGACATCCAAATTGCAAGTGTGGCTTGCCTGCCCTTTACATTGCCGCTCCGATCGCTAAGCGCAGCTTCGCTCGGCCGACGTCGCTAGGCAGACGCAAAGCGGAGATAGCGAAGAGCGAGCTGGCAGAGAGCGTTTCGCAGGGCAAGCAAGCGCAGAGCTTTAACAAACAAATGAGTGACATAGACATAAGTAACAAACAAAATAAGCGGCTGAGGGCCAAGAATTAGGTGCTATTTGGCAACAGCTAATCGGCTGGGTTCTGCTCCGAACAATAATAATACGATCCAATTCAGATTCCGCAGTCTTAAAGATATGGTCATTCTCTACAATTCTACGTTTTTGGTTTTCTCATATCTTTAAAATTGTGGATGCCACAGATTTTCGTCCTTTGTGGGGGCGGAAGTGGGCGGGGCGAAGTTTTGAAATATTTTTGTAGCAGTGACATATCACAGAAGTCTGGATCCAAAACATCGTTGCTCTAGCTCTTATAGACTTTGAGCACTAGGCGCTGAAAGTCGTGGACAGACGGACAGACGGACGGACGGACAGACAGACAGGGCTCAATCGACTCGGCTATTGATGCTGATCAAGAATATATATACTTTATGGGGTCGGAAACGATTCCTTCTGGACGTTACACACATCCACTTTTACCACAAATCTAATATACCCCAATAATCATTTTGAGTATCGGGTATAAAAATAAGAGAATAAAGAGACACACACACAAAGAAAGAGGTCACATGTTGTCTCCATGTGGAGAGTGTGCGTGTGTGGCCAGCATGATTAATGAGACGGTGTTGAACGTTTGCCTGACATGGACCCAACCACATACAGACACATACATATAAGCATAGTAGCTCTGTGAAGCCGTGGGAATGTCCCCCTAAGTATGCAACACAAATTGAATTCGACTCGACTGCATGCGACATCGCTCAATTTGTTAGCCTTGAGAGCTGGCTCCGCTCCGTTCAATTGTTCAATTTGTAAAAAAACACAAAGACTGAACATGTCAAAAACCTGTCGACTACAAAATACCCACTAGGCGAAATCACCTTCCAGCGATGATGGAACTAAATGCTAACCCAAAGAATAAAATCTAAAGAAGTAGAAACTAGATAATAATTATACAATAGATACTAGTCTACAGCGTTACTTAATACAAGTATTCAAATTACGAATATACCCTTGTGCTCTACAAATACCGTTGGTGTAAAAGTGTGAGTGTGTGTGCCTAAGCGCTTAGCGATATGACCTAGCTGGACCCAAGTTGGAATTGAAATCTAACACGCAGACAAATAATAATATTTGCCTAACCTCAAAAGCCCCAAGAGCCTCCCAGTCTCCCCTTCAGTCATCTCCTTCATAGGTTCAGGTTACTCAAGCACATACAGACACACAAACACTCCAACACACACACAACACTACAAACAAAATCAGTATCACGCCTGGAATCAAAACAGAAGACGGTTCAAGTCAGGCTTTCAGCGTCCCGTACTCACTGCGCATGGTGGCTGGCGACGGAGACTTCCCAGTTGGTTGCAGGGGCAAACGCAGACGAGCAGATAGGCCAGGGGGGGGTGATCGTTGGTTTTGGCGCATTTCTCTAGCCATCGTGTTGGTGGTAGGAAAATAAAAACAACTTTCACTCAAATCGCTTCACTTGCCTCGATTTATATTCACGGATCAGCTGATCGAGCAGAGGTGCTTACAGCACGGAGTTGCCGGACAGCGTAGGACAGTCATAAGGCTGCCAGATCGGCCAACCAGTTTGAAAGTTGAGCGCCAACCGGAAAATCGCTCGAGATCCAAATTTTAAATTTTAAATTTCAAATTTCAAATTCGAGTGTTTGGCAATTACAAACAGGAAGAATGGAGGAGGAGGAAAAGCGGGTCTTTGAGAGGAGAACTAGCCTGCAGCGTTCCCCACCACAGTGGCAGACGCCCCGAGGCATTTGGCCCAGGGAGCAGGCAGTTAAGAAGCCGGCCCAGCTAAGCCTTGGTACCGGAACTCCACTTAAGGCGCCCCTTAGAGTGCTGCCAGCACTGACTGTGTCTGCACCAGCAGAAGTCCCTGTCAATCCCTTTGACTTCAGCAGTGCTTCCACAGACAAAAGCGGTACAGGACCAAAGGCCGACGGAGATCTGCGGGCGATCCTGGCTTCGCTGGTAGAAAACGGAATTGTCGAAGATGCTGAGGGACGCCCGTTATCTCAACAAGGAGATGAAAGAGTTGGCGCAGAACGTGGTGAGGATGCAAAAGTCCGCGCTTCACAGCTTCGACGCAAAGTTTCAGAGGAAGGAGAGGGTGGAGCGGCGTGATCAGGAGACGCAGTGCTCCCCTCAACACGATGCGCCGAAAAGGAAGCTGGACAAGCCGACGAGGAGCTCGCCGAAGCGGAGAAACAATATGAGTGGCCATCCCACGTCGCAGTCCCACGAACAACCGGCAAGGAAGTCCGAAACAGCTGCACCTACCGAAGGTGAATGGGAGAAGGTGAAGAGCAGAGCGCACGCCCGGAAGCCAAGGCCCCGTCCGGATGTCATTATCATCGAGCCAAAAGGGGAAATGACTTACGCGGAGATCCTTAACCTCGTCACCCGCAACCAGAGCGAGAAGATGAAGAAGGTCGGCGAGAGTGTGAGCAGAGTGAAGCGCACAGCCAAAGGTGCTCTTCTATTGGAGCTCAAAGACTCCTCGAAGGAGGCAGCGCAGCTGCTTCGCGAGGACATAGGCACTGTCATAGGAGGCAAGGTGGAGGCGCGAGCACTCACCCAGCAGACGAGGCTAGAGATGCTCGACTTGGATGAGATGGCTACCACGGAGGACGTGAGGAAGGCCTTCAGCGAGTTTGCGCCCAGGCTTTGGTGGTACCCAGCGGGCTATTATTTGCCTGCCGGCGACCCTTGCGACGAAGGCGCTATCCGTTGGAAAGGTCAAAGTGGCATGGTCCGTCTGCCTCATACGGGAGCGAAACCTGCCGTTAAAGTGCTTCAGGTGCCTTGAGATCGGCCACGTTGCACTAAATTGCAAAAGCTCTGTGGACAGAAGCGGGTGGTGCTTCCGCTGTGGGTCTGCGGAGCACAAGGTAAGCGACTGCCACAATGAGGCAAAATGCTTCCTTTGTGTCGGAAAGGGCAAGCCCCACACACACGTAGCTGGTAGCCACAGGTGCCCCATGACACGCAAAGAGAAGGCAAGTCAATACGCTGGACATGGTTAGGTTTTACCAAATAAACCTAAACCATTGCGAGGCTGCCACAGATCTGCTCTCTCAGTCGGTGCGTGAAATGAGATCGGACGTTGCCATAATTAGCGAACCCTACATTTCCCCCGAGGATGGATTCTGGGTCCAAAGCTCCTCAGGCAAAGCAGCAATACGGGCTTGCGGTAAGCCTCCTCTGCGGCCCTCAGTGTGCGTTGAGTTCCGACATTTCGTCAGGGCAAAACTGGGGAACTTATGGATTTACAGCTGCTATCTCCCCCCAAGCTTGAGCCGTCATAGCTTCGCTGCGGCGATGGACGAATTGGCCGACACGCCAGGCACCACAAACCAAATGTGATTGCTGGCGACTTCAATGCTTGGGCCCAGGAGTGGGGCAGCGACATCTCCAGAAGCAGCAGCTCGGACGCCATATACAAGGGACACGCACTGCTTGAGGCCTTCGCTGCGCTGGACGTAGTATTGTTGAATCAGGGGACCGCGAATACCTTCAACAGGGGTGGCTCTGGGTCAGTCATCGACCTTACATTCGCCTCTAGTACCCTTTCCCCTCTGTCCACCTGGCGCCTGGGGAACCACTATACGGCCAGCGACCACGAGGCAGTGGTGTTCTCGATAGGCGGAGAAGGTGGTTGCAGACTGACCAGGGCAACGCAGACAAGCCGGAGAGCAGCCTACAATCCCGAATCAATGCGGATTCCAAGGTTCTTGGAGGCGCTGAGGCATATGGAGGTCGGAGGCTCAGCTCAACAGACGGACAACCAGCTTTTGGAGTCCCTACTGCTCGCATGCGATGCCAGTATGAGTCGCAAGAGGCCATTCAAGGGTAAGCAATCGCCGACCTATTGGTGGAACGACGAGATCCAGGAGGCCAGACGCACTTGCCTGTCAGCTAGAAGGCGATATCAACGGGCTCGCAGAAGGAGTGGCACTAGCTGGCCAAGGCTACAGGCGGAGTACTGCGGAGCTAGAAAAGCGCTAAAGAACGCTATCAAGGAGAGCAAGAGGGAGTGCTTCCTTCAGCTTTGCGACTCAGCCGAGAAGGATCCGTGGGGACGTGCCTACAAGACGGTAATGAAGCGAATTCATGGCAGCAACGCGGGGTCGCCGTCTGACCCAGACCAGTTGCGGACGATTGTTGAGGCATTGTTCCCATCCCGGGCTCACGGTCTTGCCATCAGTGCCTTCGCACACCAGCCTGCATATTCGGTCGAACCTGTCACGGATGACGAAATCGTCGCCCTGGCCCAAAGCTTAAAGGCCAAGAAGGCTCCAGGCCCTGATGGAATCCCCAACTGTGCGGTAAAACTGGCGATGGAATACAACCCGCACGAGTTTGCTTAGGCATTCACGCAGTGCCTGCGGGAAGGACTATTTCCGCCGCAGTGGAAGTTGCAACACCTGGTGCTATTGCCAAAGCCAGGAAAGCCGCCGGACGATCCCTCCTCGTTTCGACCGATTTGCTTAATCGACTCGCTGGGGAAGACTCTGGAACAGATAATCCGTAGAAGACTGGACAACGCCGTCGAGGATGCTGGGGGACTTTCACCAAACCAATACGGCTTCAGGAGTGGGAGGTCAAAGGTGGACGCCATAGGCAGGGTAGTTGACATAGCCTCCAAGGCAGTGGAGGGAACTCGATGGAAGGGCGGCAAGAAGGAATACTGCCTGATTGTCACCCTAGACATCAGGAACGCCTTCAATACGGTGAAGTGGGAGTTCATCCTGGACTCACTTAACCGGCGCGGTGTACCCCAATACCTTCAGGCAATCGTAAGGAGCTACTTCGAGGGGGAGACTGCTGGAATATAATACGGCGCCCGGCGCGCAGACTCACGGCATAACGGCAGGCGTTCCCCAAGGATCAGTGATGGGTCCCCTCTTATGGAACATTGCCTACGATGGAGTCATGAAATTAGCACTTCCAGGCGGATGTCAGCTAACCTGCTACGCAGATGATGTCGCCCTGACGGTGGTAGCCAAGCACCGGGACGTCGTCGAAGCAAATTGCGACACCGCAATCCAGCTGATTGCAGACTGGCTCCGTTCTGCGGGACTAGAGCTAGCCGCTCATAAAACCGAGGCAGTATTGGTGAGCACCTGTTCGACTGTGGAGACCGCTCACATCAGGGTTGGCGACCAGAGACTATCGTCGAAACGAGCCATTCGGTATCTGGGCGTGATGCTCGACACCAGGTTCAGTTTCCGTGAACACCTAAGCTACGTCCAGGAGAAAGCGGCAAACACGAGTCGGGCGCTGTTCCGAATACTGCTGAACACCCGTGGCCCGAAGCAGGAGAGGAGGATTCTGCTGACCAGCGTAGTCCGCTCAGCCATGACCTACGCAGCAGACGTATGGGCGGATGGCATTAAAGTTGGCAGCTACGCTGGGGCGTAAAAGCCACTCATCGCCTCTGCGCGCTCCGGATCTGCTGCGGCTTTCGGACCATATCCGACGACGCTGCCCTAGTACTGGCGGGTGTCCTACCAATCGACCTTCTGGTGCTTGAGGAGAGGACGTGGCCGAAGCCATCCGGGCCGGCGCGGCAAGGAGAGACGCGCGCAAGCAGGCCCGTGAAGGAAGCCTCAGAGCATGGCAAAGCCGCTGGGACGGCTCTGGTAACGGACGGTGGACACACCGCCTGATTCCGGATGTCCGATAATGGATCGGCAGGCGACACGGTGCGGTCAATTTCCATTCCACACAGCTTCTGAGCGGACACGGCTGCTTCAGCCATTACCTTTGGAGGTTCGGCCACGAGGACTCGCCGAACTGCTCGTGGTGTGGCGACGCCACTGAAGACGCTGAGCACATCATTTTTCAATGTGGGCGCTTCTGACTTATTAGGGAGGAGTTGGGGCGAGCCGCCGGCGGGCAGCTCACGCCGAACAACTTGATCGAGGCGATTGTGGAAGACCCCATGGTATGGTCGGCCTGGAGCAACTTTGCAGCCGGCGCCATGAAGGAGCTGCGTAGGTGCGAGCGCCGAAGGAACGAGAGTGGCTACGAGGAACCATGGTCCCTGCGAAGCATTGCTTTGCGGCCGTCCCGCAGAGACCCGGAACTTCCTACCGGTCTCTCCAACTCAATACAGCTCGCTGTCTAGCTATAGTTAAGTCCCAGCTTATAAAATTTAATAAAATTAAGAGTTAATACAGAATAAAAAAAAACACACACACACACACGTACGAACACAGAGACACATTAAATACACTAATATGTATGTTATTTAAGTTAAATTTAGTCGAAACTGTCGACTGAAAGCAGAGCGACCCGACAGAACGAACCCGTCTGGATGCAGCGAGAGGGCCTTCTCTCTTTTCACATATAAATTTTACAAGTATATAGCCCCAGACCCAGGCCCAGACCCAGACGGAAGAGCGTACAAAATCATAAAATACAAACTGAAACTAGAGCGTGGGGGTGCAGCACGATGGCACGATGGCAGTATGGCAGGATGCCTGAAAGGGCGAAGTAATGAAATCGAAGTTCGATAATTTATTTTCCTGCCATTCCAAGCGATTTCTCTCATGCGGCGTAATACATTTATTACTTATGCTAAGAAGCAGACTCATGCACATATATAAGTAAACGAAGGATATGAGTGGTGTGGCATTGGCACGGGATCTGAAAGTTGCATGCCTCGGATTATATATGAGTGCGATTATTTTAAGTTACGTTGCTTAAATATCAGCCAACGTATGAGGGAGCTGGCATCCATATAGCAGCAACACACATATATTCCTCAAATATCTTTAATTTGCTGGCGAACTCTGCAATTCTTACCTATAATCAGATATTCTTTTCGTTACCTCAGAAATATATGTATGTTGATGACTGAAAAAAGTTCAGTAAATTCATTAAATTTCTCTGACGATGTTTCAATGAAAATTGTGCTCTGAACAGTGCTGCCTGATGTATCATTCCCTCCTGTTTTAAAACCACAATTCTACCAATTATCACTTGCCTTCACCGCCAATTATTATGATAAGTAATCAGCCTAGACTTTACTCGTGCTCAATATGGTTATGGCCAGCAGCTCTCTCACTCACTCTTTCTTTCCCTTTTTCTCTCTGCAGTCAATTTTCAACCAACAACAGCTTTTTAGACCGTTAAACGGCTTATGAAAACTCACTCAACTCCAGTGACTCCCGCGCAGTCAATGACACTCTGAAAGCTGGTCACCAGTGAACGAAAAGCTTCCAAGACTTCCACCCATTTGAACAATTTTAATGCGCTCAATAGATGGATGGAGGAGGCAGTGAGGGCTGGGCTGGAAGCGAAAAACTCATTATTATGGAAAACTTTTATGCGCCCAGTCGCTCTTGTTAACTTTGCTTGTAATTTCGCCTCTTAGCAAGGTATAATTTTAATAGCATTCTTCTATCAGAGCTGTGCTCCACGCGAACATCGTTGGAAACACAGTTGGAGAATGGCATTGCATCCATATCCATCTATATAGAGCCGTTGGTAATGGAGCACGCTGCAGCCATTTCCAGCCAGGACGAGGACGACTGCAGTATAAATTTCGGTTTGCATACCTTTCGGTCATTAGATATTTTGGTATAATGTGAGTTTTATGCTAGCCGCGGGCTTAACAACGATATCAAAAAGTGTATTATGATCGATTGCATACCTGGGACGAATGCGTGAAATTTTACGAGCGGGCCATTAAAAAATATTTCTCCCATCCCCATCTACCTTTGTCCCAAAAAAGATTATGGATTTAATGAGAGCCAGAGATGGAAGGGAATAATTGAATTTCTATGATAATTTAATGGGCTGCTAAGCACTTAGAGGAGTGCTTTCCCGTGGAACTAATACCGGAAGGTGCTCTGCCTTTGATGAATAGTTACGGAACAGTGTGCAGCTTGTACGTGATTTATTCGTTGTTACGCTAGGAGCAACAGACTTCCACAATTGACTAGACGCTATTGATGTACCTTAATGGTTTGATTGATGCCATGCCTCCCAGTTTTCTGTTAAAGCACCCTGGGATGCTTACTGTTGCTGCTGGTCTGTTGTGAAATTTGAATCAAAGATCTATGGCAGCCAAAAGTAGTTGGCTTCCACTCAATTTTCCCCGCCACTGTTTATTAGTGCAGGTAATTTCAATTAGGCACCAACAACAGATTCCAACCGCTGAGTGAAGTGGCAGTCGCACGGGCATTGGCAGCTAATTAAATTACAACATTCTCTTCGATTCTCGTGCTCTCTGTGTGTGAGCTCTATACAAATTAGCGTGTCCGTGTCCGTGTACATGTCCTTGTCTATGTTCATGTCGGATGCGTTATCTAACCCGACCAATCTAGCTGTAGGCCGTAGTTTCCACCGAATCCAGGTTCCCCCATCCCCATCTGAGCCCATCACAAAATACGGTTATTTGGTTGGATCTCAATGGGCAACAAAATTGAAAACCCAATTAAAGCAAGACTTTGATTTGAAATAGAAAGAAAATACATTTTCATGCAACTTCCACAAGGTTCTGTGCAATTGTCGGATCCTAAGATTATTATCAGTGTGGCCCCGGATTTTCCGTAGTTGTACTTTAGTCCAGGACGCCAGGTTTTATTATAATTAGTCTTTATTTATGAATATTATTTAAGATTAGTTATGATTACAACGGTCGCTGTGCTTTAAGTATATTTTGATTAATACAGATATTTGCGCTCGTAATTTGCGTGTGGCTGAGTGAGACTTTGGCACCGAATTAAATGGCGTCGATCGTTGAGGCTGTGTTCTCTCCTCTCCTTGTTCGACGGCCGCTTCTAGTCTCTCTCTCTGTTACTTCCTCTGTTATCTCTACAGACTCTGTTGCTCTCCCACCAAATCCCACATTCGGCCCTCCTGAAATAGAGTTCGCCCCGAACTCCTTCATAAATTCGGCCACCGTAGATGTTTTAAAAGGGCCTTCTCCTTCACCCTCTCTTTCTACATCATACCGGCCGTGCTTGTGAATCTTGACCGCCTTATAGGGCCCTAGAAACTTTCCCCTCAACTTCAATCCAACACCATATTGGGTCCGCCTGATTGCAACTAAGTCATTGATCTTGTACGGCTTTTCATCCTTTCTCTTTTTATCAAAGGCTCGCTTATTTTCTTCCTGCAACGACTGAATATTGTCCCTAGCCTCTTTCCTTAACTGCTCACGATCTTCGTATAGCTAACCTATGAGAGACTGCTGTACCAATTCTCTCAATTCAGCTATGTCAGTTATACGCATGTCTACTCCTGTTAGGAGTTTAAATGGGGCGACTTTGGTACTCTTAGGTTCGACATTGTTAATTATCTGTTGCACTCTACCCACGTGCCTATACAAATTTCCTGGATTTTCTAAGCTCATCTTTGACAGCATCGGTACTACTATTTTGTGCATTCTCTCCACCTGTCCATTGCCTCTAGGTACGCCTGTAGCTATTAACAAATGTTGTATCTTCTGCTTGTCACAGGACTCTTTGAATAAGTGCGATGTGAAAGCTGCGCCACGATCAGTGACAATTCTGAATGGGTTACCAATTGATACTGCTTGCCTTTCTAAACAGTTCAGCACCTCCCTGTCCATTCATCTGCACACTGCGCATCCCTAAGCCTGTACATAACACTCTCTGTTAATACGTAACAAGCAACTGGACTGAGAGCGTCTACGTGTCGCATCTTCGATCCTGAACGATGTTCTATTTCGTAATCGTAGTCCTGCAGATACATTGCCTACCTAGCTACTCTTAAGGGAACGTCTTTCTTTTTCATCGTCATGGCAAACGCGTTAAAGTCCGTAATGATTTTAAATTTCAGTCCGAGAACATACACACGCCATTTAGTCAATGCTCCTATTACTGCTAGCACTTCAAGTTCGTATGAATGATAGTTTTCCTCACATGGCTTTGTTTTCTTACTCATATACATAACTGGGTGCAGCTGACCATCTGCTGGATCCTTTTGTAACAAGACAGCCCCAAAACCTAACTTAGAAGCATCCGTGTGTATCTCCGTAGATAATTTAGGATTGTACAATCGTAAAACTGGTTTCCTAGTGAGAGCGGCTTTCAATTGCTCGAATGCTAATCGCTGCAACTCCTTGAACTCGAACTTAGAATCCTTTCTCAACAAATCCTACAATGGCCTGGCTATGATTGCGTATCCTTCAATGAATTTCCTGAAATAAGAAGTCAGCCCAATGAATCGTTGTATAGCTTTTTTATCCTTTGGGATCGGAAAGTTTGCTACGCACTGTGTTTTCTCCTTACCGGGTGTTATGGTACCATTTTCTATAACATACCCCAAGAAATCTACCTTACTTTGCAAAATTTGACCATTATTCCAGTTTATCTTCAAACCATTCTTTCTTGTCACTTCTAGCACTCTTTTCAACTTTTGTAAGCCTTCCTTAACATCCTTACTTGGTATAATGATATCATCCATATATACTACAGCGTCACCCTTCTGAACCAATTCTCTCATTACCGCAACTATGAAACGTGTGAAGATTGCTGGCGAATTCGAAATCCCAAACGGTACAAATAGGAACTCATATTGTCCTTTCTGCGTTACAAATCGCTTTTGTGACTGAACTTCAACTGGTACGTGGAAATAACCGTTAGTCAAATCTAATGTCGTAAAAATCAAAGCTCCTTCAATTTCTCAATAACATCCTGCATCTGTACCATCGGAAAGTTATCTCTCACTATTTTCTCATTTAACTTGCGATAATCGCAGCATAGACGTTTCTGTCCATTCTTCTTTGGTACTAATACAATCGGAGAGGCATATTCTGATGTACTGGGCTTTATTATCTTTTGTGCTAACCACTCGTTGACCTGCTCGTATACTATGTTCTGCTCACTATAAGCCATACGCCTAGGATGCTGATACACAGGTAAATCATCGGTTAGTACAATTTTCATCTCTATATGGCAATGCACATTTCGACTCGGCCTGTATTCCTCAATTATCTTTCTTATTTGATCTCTCTCTGAATATGGCAAATGTGACAAATCAATATTTATAGCTTCACTCTGCTCTAAGTTCACCATACACAAACTCTGAAACTCATTCAGCAACTCCGTACATGAATTAACATTTTCCCTCTCATCTCTATGTTCTGGAACATTGCGCCTAGTACTTACTTGACTTCCTGATCTGAGGACTAGTGCTGTTCCATCTCTTGTTACCTTCATGTCCACACTCTCTAAAAGAGTTCTACCCAATATAGCATCAAATCCCATGCCATCCCGCAATTACGTGAAATTCTACAATTAAGTCAATGTCATCAATCTGCACAGGTATTGTGATACTACCGAAAGTCATAATTTGGCTTTCACCAATTCCCGTTAAACATTTACTACGTCCTGCCAGTTTTCCTCTACCAAGCTTCAAAAACACATTTCTGCTTAGAAGACACAAATCTGCATCTGTATCGACCAATCCTTTAAACACAACTTTTCCGTAGTTTACCGATTTCAACTCTAATCCTGACGAAGTGAACGTGCTTGATGGCTTTGTGCTACCATTCTCCAGAACTAGATTGGTTGCTTTCTCCTGTTTAATTGCCATGTCGACCTTGCATTGAGCAGCTCTATGTCCTAGCTGGTTGCATCTGAAACACCTGTTATCTCTTTTTGGACAATCCCGCTTAATATGCGACTCATCTCCGCAGTTAAAACACTTTTTAAACTTTTCCGCTGATTTCACTAACTCTTTTTCTCCTTTATTGAAGTGTGAGTCAAACTTCCCTTGTGATCTCTCCGACCCTGTCATTTTCTGGTATGCCTCAATTTGCACCTTCAATTGCCTCATATTCCTAGCTTGATACAGTAAAGCCTTGTTTGTACTAGAATCTGGAATCCCGCTGACAAAATATTCAATTAAACTTTCGTCATCCATCTCGATTGGCTTTGCCAACTCCATCAGAGCGTATATGTAGATACTCGTGCAACGTTTCGTTCTTCCTCTTCTGCCGCTTCCCTAGCCTACGATGTATCTCAGCTGATGACACCTTCACCCCAAATTCGTCGATCAATGCACCCTTTAAAACATTCCAATCACGAATATCGCTTTGACTTCGAATAAAAAGCTTCGCTGCCCCACTGAGCAATTGTTTGGCATAAATGAACACCTGTAATTGGTTCCATTCCACCGTGAGTGCACACTCCTCGATTTCTTCGATCCACTGATTAATGTCTGGTGAACTTGTACCCGAAAACTGTGACACACTGCCTTCTACATCTTTCAACGTAAACCATGACCTTCCTGAATTAGAACTGTCTGCTTGCCGCCTCTGACCAGATCAAATTGGATTTTCATCTCGCCTTTCATTTCCCCTTGCTTGTTCATTATTTGAGGCCACTGTTCTAAATGATAACTCTTCATTAATCTCATCTGCAGTCTCTCCCTCATCCCTAACTTCTTCATCGTTTTGATCGGTTTGAAAACCATAGTGAGCCAGCAGTCTGTTTTGCAATTCAACTTTTCTTCCGGTTCTATTTAAACCTATCTCGGCCAATTTATCGCGCAAATCTGCCACCAACAGTGCCAAAATCTCATCTCTATTCATTTTTACAAACTTGTATGAAATATAATATAATAAGAAATGGATCTATGCCGCTCGCTCGACAAAATACAGTTTTAGAATCCAGTTCCTCTCAGACCATACAATAATTAACAGTATTCCGCTCTTTAAACTTGATGTTATGTTATTGAAAATGTAAACTTAACACTATGTTAATTACCACTGCTACCGCCGTTCTTGTCTGTCTGCTTCTTTGCAATATTTCGCTTGCACTCAACAACAACAACCAATTCCAAAATGTTTTCGTTGTCGTCGCAGCAACACAGCTACAGAATTTTCTGTCGTCGTCACACCAACACAGCTCCAGAATTTTCTGTCGTCGTCACACCAACACAGCTCTAGAATTTTCTGTCGTCGTCACACCAACACAGCTCCAGAATTTTCGTCGTGACCAGCCGCCTTTTTCGCCGTACAGTACTTGCGAACCACTAGCTACCTTCTCTGCTCCACGCCTTTCTCCTTGTCCAGATGATGTCCACCGCCAACGATCCTGCCTATTGCACGTTGCTGACCATCTACCAAGTCTTACGTTGCCTTCAGATTGGGTACTGGGTCTCTTTATCGCCGTCTCTGCTGTTTACGCCGTTCCTCTCTATTCCTCTGCTTTTACAGTTACTGACTGCTGCGTCTCGTTTCCACGCACTCACTGCCTTGTCAATTGTATTATGATCGATTGCATACCTGGGACGAATGCGTGAAATTTTACGAGCGGGCCATTAAAAAATATTTCTCCCATCCCCATCTACCTTTGTCCCAAAAAAGATTATGGATTTAATGAGATCCAGAGATGGAAGGGAATAATTGAATTTCTATGATAATTTAATGGGCTGCTAAGCACATTAGAGGAGTGCTTTCCCGTGGAACTAATACCGGAAGGTGCTCTGCCTTTGATGAATAGTTACGGAACAGTGTGCAGCTTGTACGTGATTTATTCGTTGTTACGCTAGGAGCAACAGACTTCCACAATTGACTAGACGCTATTGATGTACCTTAATGGTTTGATTGATGCCATGCCTCCCAGTTTTCTGTTAAAGCACCCTGGGATGCTTACTGTTGCTGCTGGTCTGTTGTGAAATTTGAATCAAAGATCTATGGCAGCCAAATGTAGTTGGCTTCCACTCAATTTTCCCCGCCACTGTTTATTAGTGCAGGTAATTTCAATTAGGCACCAACAACAGATTCCAACCGCTGAGTGAAGTGGCAGTCGCACGGGCATTGGCAGCTAATTAAATTACAACATTCTCTTCGATTCTCGTGCTCTCTGTGTGTGAGCTCTATACAAATTAGCGTGTCCGTGTCCGTGTACATGTCCTTGTCTATGTTCATGTCGGATGCGTTATCTAACCCGACCAATCTAGCTGTAGGCCGTAGTTTCCACCGAATCCAGGTTCCCCCATCCCCATCTGAGCCCATCACAAAATACGGTTATTTGGTTGGATCTCAATGGGCAACAAAATTGAAAACCCAATTAAAGCAAGACTTTGATTTGAAATAGAAAGAAAATACATTTTCATGCAACTTCCACAAGGTTCTGTGCAATTGTCGGATCCTAAGATTATTATCAGTGTGGCCCGGATTTTCCGTAGTTGTACTTTAGTCCAGGACGCCAGGTTTTATTATAATTAGTCTTTATTTATGAATATTATTTAAGATTAGTTATGATTACAACGGTCGCTGTGCTTTAAGTATATTTTGATTAATACAGATATTTGCGCTCGTAATTTGCGTGTGGCTGAGTGAGACTTTGGCACCGAATTAAATGGCGTCGATCGTTGAGGCTGTGTTCTCTCCTCTCCTTGTTCGACGGCCGCTTCTAGTCTCTCTCTCTGTTACTTCCTCTGTTATCTCTACAGACTCTGTTGCTCTCCCACCAAATCCCACATTCGGCCCTCCTGACATAGAGTTCGCCCCGAACTCCTTCATAAATTCGGCCACCGTAGATGTTTTAAAAGGGCCTTCTCCTTCACCCTCTCTTTCTACATCATACCGGCCGTGCTTGTGAATCTTGACCGCCTTATAGGGCCCTAGAAACTTTCCCCTCAACTTCAATCCAACACCATATTGGGTCCGCCTGATTGCAACTAAGTCATTGATCTTGTACGGCTTTTCATCCTTTCTCTTTTTATCAAAGGCTCGCTTATTTTCTTCCTGCAACGACTGAATATTGTCCCTAGCCTCTTTCCTTAACTGCTCACGATCTTCGTCTAGCTCACCTATGAGAGACTGCTGTACCAATTCTCTCAATTCAGCTATGTCAGCTATACGCATGTCTACTCCTGTTAGGAGTTTAAATGGGGCGACTTTGGTACTCCTAGGTTCGACATTGTTAATTATCTGTTGCACTCTACCCACGTGCCTATACCAATTTCCTGGATTTTCTAAGCTCATCTTTGACAGCATCGGTACTACTATTTTGTGCATTCTCTCCACCTGTCCATTGCCTCTAGGTACGCCTGTAGCTATTAACAAATGTTGTATCTTCTGCTTGTCACAGTACTCTTTGAATAAGTGCGATGTGAAAGCTGCGCCACGATCAGTGACAATTCTGAATGGGTTACCAAATGATACTATACTGCTTGCCTTTCTAAACAGTTCAGCACCTCCTCTACTCCGGTACTACGTGTGGGGTACAACCAAACGAATTTTGAAAATGCATCAACAACTACCAAAATGTGATTATATCCTTTCTTTGTAATCTCCATCGGCCCGACGTGGTCTAAGTGATAGGTAACTAATGGTTTATCACCCTTGTCAATGGGAGTTAGGTACCCTTCTTGCCTGCCCGCTTTTGTATTAACTAAGATACACTGCACGCAACCGCCTACCACTCTTTCTACTTTATTTCTTAGTTTAGGGATAAAGTAAGATTTCTCTACCAGATCCTGTGTTTTCTTCACCGAAAAATGACCCTGCCTGTGGGCGATCTGTATTATTTCGGTTTCCATTTGAGATGGAACAACTATTAACTCTCGGTTTAGATCTTTGAATAGGATTTGGTTTGCCATATAATAATCCTCGTATCCCTGCTTTTCCACAAGAATTTTGACCACCCTTGTCCATTCATCTGCACACTGCGCATCCCTAAGCCTGTACATAACACTCTCTGTTAATACGTAACAAGCAACTGGACTGAGAGCGTCTACGTGTCGCATCTTCGATCCTGAACGATGTTCTATTTCGTAATCGTAGTCCTGCAGATACATTGCCTACCTAGCTACTCTTAAGGGAACGTCTTTCTTTTTCATCGTCATGGCAAACGCGTTAAAGTCCGTAATGATTTTAAATTTCAGTCCGAGAACATTCCCACGCCATTTAGTCAATGCTCCTATTACTGCTAGCACTTCAAGTTCGTATGAATGATAGTTTTCCTCACATGGCTTTGTTTTCTTACTCATATACATCACTGGGTGCAGCTGACCATCTGCTGGATCCTTTTGTAACAAGACAGCCCCAAAACCTAACTTAGAAGCATCCGTGTGTATCTCCGTAGATAATTTAGGATTGTACAATCGTAAAACTGGTTTCCTAGTGAGAGCGGCTTTCAATTGCTCGAATGCTAATCGCTGCAACTCCTTGAACTCGAACTTAGAATCCTTTCTCAACAAATCCGACAATGGCCTGGCTATGATTGCGTATCCTTCAATGAATTTCCTGAAATAAGAAGTCAGCCCAATGAATCGTTGTATAGCTTTTTTATCCTTTGGGATCGGAAAGTTTGCTACGCACTGTGTTTTCTCCTTACCGGGTGTTATGGTACCATTTTCTATAACATACCCCAAGAAATCTACCTTACTTTGCAAAATTTGACCTTTACTCCAGTTTATCTTCAAACCATTCTTTCTTGTCACTTCTAGCACTCTTTTCAACTTTTGTAAGCCTTCCTTAACATCCTTACTTGGTATAATGATATCATCCATATATACTACAGCGTCACCCTTCTGAACCAATTCTCTCATTACCGCAACTATGAAACGTGTGAAGATTGCTGGCGAATTCGAAATCCCAAACGGTACAAATAGGAACTCATATTGTCCTTTCTGCGTTACAAATGATGTATACTTTTGTGACTGAACTTCAACTGGTACGTGGAAATAACCGTTAGTCAAACCTAATGTCGTAAAAATCAAAGCTCCTTCAATTTCTCAATAACATCCTGCATCTGTACCATCGGAAAGTTATCTCTCACTATTTTCTCATTTAACTTGCGATAATCGCAGCATAGACGTTTCTGTCCATTCTTCTTTGGTACTAATACAATCGGAGAGGCATATTCTGATGTACTGGGCTTTATTATCTTTTGTGCTAACCACTCGTTGACCTGCTCGTATACTATGTTCTGCTCACTATAAGCCATACGCCTAGGATGCTGATACACAGGTAAATCATCGGTTAGTACAATTTTCATCTCTATATGGCAATGCACATTTCGACTCGGCTTGTATTCCTCAATTATCTTTCTTATTTGATCTCTCTCTGAATATGGCAAATGTGACAAATCAATATTTATAGCTTCACTCTGCTCTAAGTTCACCATACACAAACTCTGAAACTCATTCAGCAACTCCGTACATGAATTAACATTTTCCCTCTCATCTCTATGTTCTGGAACATTGCGCCTAGTACTTACTTGACTTCCTGATCTGAGGACTAGTGCTGTTCCATCTCTTGTTACCTTCATGTCCACACTCTCTAAAAGAGTTCTACCCAATATAGCATCAAATCCCATGCCATCCCGCAATTACGTGAAATTCTACAATTAAGTCAATGTCATCAATCTGCACAGGTATTGTGATACTACCGAAAGTCATAATTTGGCTTTCACCAATTCCCGTTAAACATTTACTACGTCCTGCCAGTTTTCCTCTACCAAGCTTCAAAAACACATTTCTGCTTAGAAGACACAAATCTGCATCTGTATCGACCAAT
The DNA here is from genome assembly GCF_003369915.1 of Drosophila miranda. NCBI lineage: Eukaryota > Metazoa > Arthropoda > Insecta > Diptera > Drosophilidae > Drosophila > Drosophila miranda. Next base: position 38,199,321 of record NW_022881603.1, read on the forward strand.
CCTTTAAACACAACTTTTCCGTAGTTTACCGATTTCAACTCTAATCCTGACGAAGTGAACGTGCTTGATGGCTTTGTGCTACCATTCTCCAGAACTAGATTGGTTGCTTTCTCCTGTTTAATTGCCATGTCGACCTTGCATTGAGCAGCTCTATGTCCTAGCTGGTTGCATCTGAAACACCTGTTATCTCTTTTTGGACAATCCCGCTTAATATGCGACTCATCTCCGCAGTTAAAACACTTTTTAAACTTTTCCGCTGATTTCACTAACTCTTTTTCTCCTTTATTGAAGTGTGAGTCAAACTTCCCTTGTGATCTCTCCGACCCTGTCATTTTCTGGTATGCCTCAATTTGCACCTTCAATTGCCTCATATTCCTAGCTTGATACAGTAAAGCCTTGTTTGTACTAGAATCTGGAATCCCGCTGACAAAATATTCAATTAAACTTTCGTCATCCATCTCGATTGGCTTTGCCAACTCCATCAGAGCGTATATGTAGATACTCGTGCAACGTTTCGTTCTTCCTCTTCTGCCGCTTCCCTAGCCTACGATGTATCTCAGCTGATGACACCTTCACCCCAAATTCGTCGATCAATGCACCCTTTAAAACATTCCAATCACGAATATCGCTTTGACTTCGAATAAAAAGCTTCGCTGCCCCACTGAGCAATTGTTTGGCATAAATGAACACCTGTAATTGGTTCCATTCCACCGTGAGTGCACACTCCTCGATTTCTTCGATCCACTGATTAATGTCTGGTGAACTTGTACCCGAAAACTGTGACACACTGCCTTCTACATCTTTCAACGTAAACCATGACCTTCCTGAATTAGAACTGTCTGCTTGCCGCCTCTGACCAGATCAAATTGGATTTTCATCTCGCCTTTCATTTCCCCTTGCTTGTTCATTATTTGAGGCCACTGTTCTAAATGATAACTCTTCATTAATCTCATCTGCAGTCTCTCCCTCATCCCTAACTTCTTCATCGTTTTGATCGGTTTGAAAACCATAGTGAGCCAGCAGTCTGTTTTGCAATTCAACTTTTCTTCCGGTTCTATTTAAACCTATCTCGGCCAATTTATCGCGCAAATCTGCCACCAACAGTGCCAAAATCTCATCTCTATTCATTTTTACAAACTTGTATGAAATATAATATAATAAGAAATGGATCTATGCCGCTCGCTCGACAAAATACAGTTTTAGAATCCAGTTCCTCTCAGACCATACAATAATTAACAGTATTCCGCTCTTTAAACTTGATGTTATGTTATTGAAAATGTAAACTTAACACTATGTTAATTACCACTGCTACCGCCGTTCTTGTCTGTCTGCTTCTTTGCAATATTTCGCTTGCACTCAACAACAACAACCAATTCCAAAATGTTTTCGTTGTCGTCGCAGCAACACAGCTACAGAATTTTCTGTCGTCGTCACACCAACACAGCTCCAGAATTTTCTGTCGTCGTCACACCAACACAGCTCCAGAATATTCTGTCGTCGTCACACCAACACAGCTCCAGAATTTTCGTCGTGACCAGCCGCCTTTTTCGCCGTACAGTACTTGCGAACCACTAGCTACCTTCTCTGCTCCACGCCTTTCTCCTTGTCCAGATGATGTCCACCGCCAACGATCCTGCCTATTGCACGTTGCTGACCATCTACCAAGTCTTACGTTGCCTTCAGATTGGGTACTGGGTCTCTTTATCGCCGTCTCTGCTGTTTACGCCGTTCCTCTCTATTCCTCTGCTTTTACAGTTACTGACTGCTGCGTCTCGTTTCCACGCACTCACTGCCTTGTCAATTGTATTATGATCGATTGCATACCTGGGACGAATGCGTGAAATTTTACGAGCGGGCCATTAAAAAATATTTCTCCCATCCCCATCTACCTTTGTCCCAAAAAAGATTATGGATTTAATGAGATCCAGAGATGGAAGGGAATAATTGAATTTCTATGATAATTTAATGGGCTGCTAAGCACATTAGAGGAGTGCTTTCCCGTGGAACTAATACCGGAAGGTGCTCTGCCTTTGATGAATAGTTACGGAACAGTGTGCAGCTTGTACGTGATTTATTCGTTGTTACGCTAGGAGCAACAGACTTCCACTATTGACTAGACGCTATTGATGTACCTTAATGGTTTGATTGATGCCATGCCTCCCAGTTTTCTGTTAAAGCACCCTGGGATGCTTACTGTTGCTGCTGGTCTGTTGTGAAATTTGAATCAAAGATCTATGGCAGCCAAATGTAGTTGGCTTCCACTCAATTTTCCCCGCCACTGTTTATTAGTGCAGGTAATTTCAATTAGGCACCAACAACAGATTCCAACCGCTGAGTGAAGTGGCAGTCGCACGGGCATTGGCAGCTAATTAAATTACAACATTCTCTTCGATTCTCGTGCTCTCTGTGTGTGAGCTCTATACAAATTAGCGTGTCCGTGTCCGTGTACATGTCCTTGTCTATGTTCATGTCGGATGCGTTATCTAACCCGACCAATCTAGCTGTAGGCCGTAGTTTCCACCGAATCCAGGTTCCCCCATCCCCATCTGAGCCCATCACAAAATACGGTTATTTGGTTGGATCTCAATGGGCAACAAAATTGAAAACCCAATTAAAGCAAGACTTTGATTTGAAATAGAAAGAAAATACATTTTCATGCAACTTCCACAAGGTTCTGTGCAATTGTCGGATCCTAAGATTATTATCAGTGTGGCCCCGGATTTTCCGTAGTTGTACTTTAGTCCAGGACGCCAGGTTTTATTATAATTAGTCTTTATTTATAAATATTATTTAAGATTAGTTATGATTACAACGGTCGCTGTGCTTTAAGTATATTTTGATTAATACAGATATTTGCGCTCGTAATTTGCGTGTGGCTGAGTGAGACTTTGGCACCGAATTAAATGGCGTCGATCGTTGAGGCTGTGTTCTCTCCTCTCCTTGTTCGACGGCCGCTTCTAGTCTCTCTCTCTGTTACTTCCTCTGTTATCTCTACAGACTCTGTTGCTCTCCCACCAAATCCCACATTCGGCCCTCCTGACATAGAGTTCGCCCCGAACTCCTTCATAAATTCGGCCACCGTAGATGTTTTAAAAGGGCCTTCTCCTTCACCCTCTCTTTCTACATCATACCGGCCGTGCTTGTGAATCTTGACCGCCTTATAGGGCCCTAGAAACTTTCCCCTCAACTTCAATCCAACACCATATTGGGTCCGCCTGATTGCAACTAAGTCATTGATCTTGTACGGCTTTTCATCCTTTCTCTTTTTATCAAAGGCTCGCTTATTTTCTTCCTGCAACGACTGAATATTGTCCCTAGCCTCTTTCCTTAACTGCTCACGATCTTCGTCTAGCTCACCTATGAGAGACTGCTGTACCAATTCTCTCAATTCAGCTATGTCAGCTATACGCATGTCTACTCCTGTTAGGAGTTTAAATGGGGCGACTTTGGTACTCCTAGGTTCGACATTGTTAATTATCTGTTGCACTCTACCCACGTGCCTATACCAATTTCCTGGATTTTCTAAGCTCATCTTTGACAGCATCGGTACTACTATTTTGTGCATTCTCTCCACCTGTCCATTGCCTCTAGGTACGCCTGTAGCTATTAACAAATGTTGTATCTTCTGCTTGTCACAGTACTCTTTGAATAAGTGCGATGTGAAAGCTGCGCCACGATCAGTGACAATTCTGAATGGGTTACCAAATGATACTATACTGCTTGCCTTTCTAAACAGTTCAGCACCTCCTCTACTCCGGTACTACGTGTGGGGTACAACCAAACGAATTTTGAAAATGCATCAACAACTACCAAAATGTGATTATATCCTTTCTTTGTAATCTCCATCGGCCCGACGTGGTCTAAGTGATAGGTAACTAATGGTTTATCACCCTTGTCAATGGGAGTTAGGTACCCTTCTTGCCTGCCCGCTTTTGTATTAACTAAGATACACTGCACGCAACCGCCTACCACTCTTTCTACTTTATTTCTTAGTTTAGGGATAAAGTAAGATTTCTCTACCAGATCCTGTGTTTTCTTCACCGAAAAATGACCCTGCCTGTGGGCGATCTGTATTATTTCGGTTTCCATTTGAGATGGAACAACTATTAACTCTCGGTTTAGATCTTTGAATAGGATTTGGTTTGCCATATAATAATCCTCGTATCCCTGCTTTTCCACAAGAATTTTGACCACCCTTGTCCATTCATCTGCACACTGCGCATCCCTAAGCCTGTACATAACACTCTCTGTTAATACGTAACAAGCAACTGGACTGAGAGCGCCTACGTGTCGCATCTTCGATCCTGAACGATGTTCTATTTCGTAATCGTAGTCCTGCAGATACATTGCCCACCTAGCTACTCTTAATGGAACGTCTTTCTTTTTCATCGTCATGGCAAACGCGTTACAGTCCGTAATGATTTTAAATTTCAGTCCGAGAACATACACACGCCATTTAGTCAATGCTCTTATTACTGCTAGCAGTTCAAGTTCGTATGAATGATAGTTTTCCTCACATGGCTTTGTTTTCTTACTCATATACATCACTGGGTGCAGCTGACCATCTTCTGGATCCTTTTGTAACAAGACAGCCCCAAAACCTAACTTAGAAGCATCCGTGTGTATCTCCGTAGATAATTTAGGATTGTACAATCGTAAAACTGGTTTCCTAGTGAGAGCGGCTTTCAATTGCTCGAATGCTAATCGCTGCAACTCCTTGAACTCGAACTTAGAATCCTTTCTCAACAAATCCGACAATGGCCTGGCTATGATTGCGTATCCTTCAATGAATTTCCTGAAATAAGAAGTCAGCCCAATGAATCGTTGTATAGCTTTTTTATCCTTTGGGATCGGAAAGTTTGCTACGCACTGTGTTTTCTCCTTACCGGGTGTTATGGTACCATTTTCTATAACATACCCCAAGAAATCTACCTTACTTTGCAAAATTTGACCTTTACTCCAGTTTATCTTCAAACCATTCTTTCTTGTCACTTCTAGCACTCTTTTCAACTTTTGTAAGCCTTCCTTAACATCCTTACTTGGTATAATGATATCATCCATATATACTACAGCGTCACCCTTCTGAACCAATTCTCTCATTACCGCAACTATGAAACGTGTGAAGATTGCTGGCGAATTCGAAATCCCAAACGGTACAAATAGGAACTCATATTGTCCTTTCTGCGTTACAAATGATGTATACTTTTGTGACTGAACTTCAACTGGTACGTGGAAATAACCGTTAGTCAAATCTAATGTCGTAAAAATCAAAGCTCCTTGCAATTTCTCAATAACATCCTGCATCTGTACCATCGGAAAGTTATCTCGCACTATTTTCTCATTTAACTTGCGATAATCGCAGCATAGACGTTTCTGTCCATTCTTCTTTGGTACTAATACAATCGGAGAGGCATATTCTGATGTACTGGGCTTTATTATCTTTTGTGCTAACCACTCGTTGACCTGCTCGTATACTATGTTCTGCTCACTATAAGCCATACGCCTAGGATGCTGATACACAGGTAAATCATCGGTTAGTACAATTTTTATCTCTATAGGGCAATGCACATTTCGACTCGGCTTGTATTCCTCAATTATCTTTCTTATTTGATCTCTCTCTGAATAGGGCAAATGTGACAAATCAATATTTATAGCTTCACTCTGCTCTAAGTTCACCATACACAAACTCTGAAACTCATTCAGCAACTCCGTACATGAATTAACATTTTCCCTCTCATCTCTATGTTCTGGAACATTGCGCCTAGTACTTACTTGACTTCCTGATCTGAGGACTAGTGCTGTTCCATCTCTTGTTACCTTCATGTCCACACTCTCTAAAAGAGTTCTACCCAATATAGCATCAAATCCCATGTCCTCGTCCGCAATTACGTGAAATTCTACATATAAGTCAATGTCATCAATCTGCACAGGTATTGTAATACTACCGAAAGTCATAATTTGGTCATAAACACAACTTTTCCGTAGTTTACCGATTTCAACTCTAATCCTGACGAAGTGAACGTGCTTGATGGCTTTGTCCTACCATTCTCCAGAACTAGATTGGTTGCTTTCTCCTGTTTAATTGCCATGTCGACCTTGCATTGAGCAGCTCTATGTCCTAGCTGGTTGCATCTGAAACACCTGTTATCTCTTTTTGGACAATCCCGCTTAATATGCGACTCATCTCCGCAGTTAAAACACTTTTTAAACTTTTCCGCTGATTTCACTAACTCTTTTTCTCCTTTATTGAAGTGTGAGTCAAACTTCCCTTGTGATCTCTCCGACCCTGTCATTTTCTGGTATGCCTCAATTTGCACCTTCAATTGCCTCATATTCCTAGCTTGATACAGTAAAGCCTTGTTTGTACTAGAATCTGGAATCCCGCTGACAAAATATTCAATTAAACTTTCGTCATCCATCTCGATTGGCTTTGCCAACTCCATCAGAGCGTATAGATACTCGTGCAACGTTTCGTTCTTCCTCTTCTGCCGCTTCCCTAGCCTACGATGTATCTCAGCTGATGACACCTTCACCCCAAATTCGTCGATCAATGCACCCTTTAAAACATTCCAATCACGAATATCGCGTTGACTTCGAATAAAAAGCTTCGCTGCCCCACTGAGCAATTGTTTGGCATAAATGAACACCTGTAATTGGTTCCATTCCACCGTGAGTGCACACTCCTCGAGTTCTTCGATCCACTGATTAATGTCTGGTGAACTTGTACCCGAAAACTGTGACATACTGCCTTCTACATCTTTCAACGTAAACCATGACCTTCCTGAATTAGAACTGTCTGCTTGCCGCCCCTGACCAGATCCAATTGGATTTTCATCTCGCCTTTCATTTCCCCTTGCTTGTTCATTATTTGAGGCCACTGTTCTAAATGATAACTCTTCATTAATCTCATCTGCAGTCTCTCCCTCATCCCTAATTTATCGCGCAAATCTGCCACCAACAGTGCCAAAATCTCATTTCTATTCATTTTTACAAACTTTTATGAAATATAATATAATAAGAAATGGATCTATGCCGCTCGCACGACAAAATACAGTTTTAGAATCCAGTTCCTCTCAGACCTTACAATAATTAACAGTATTCCGCTCTTTAAACTTGATGTTATGTTATTGAAAATGTAAACTTAACACTTAATTACCACTGCTACCGCCGTTCTTGTCTGTCTGCTTCTTTGCAATATTTCGCTTGCACTCACCAACAAAAACCAATTCCAAAATGTTTTCGTTGTCGTCGCAGCAACACAGCTCAAGAATTTTCTGTCGTCGTCACGCCAACACAGCTCCAGAATTTTCTGTCGTCGTCACACCAACACAGCTCCAGAATTTTCTGTCGTCGTCACACCAACACAGCTCCAGAATTTTCGTCGTGACCAGCCGCCTTTTTCGCCGTACAGTACTTGCGAACCACTAGCTACCTTCTCTGCTCCACGCCTTTCTCCTTGTCCAGATGATGTCCACCGCCAACGATCCTGCCTATTGCACGTTGCTGACCATCTACCAAGTCTTACGTTGCCTTCAGATTGGGTACTGGGTCTCTTTATCGCCGTCTCTGCTGTTTACGCCGTTCCTCTCTATTCCTCTGCTTTTACAGTTACTGACTGCTGCGTCTCGTTTCCACGCACTCACCACTGCCTTGTCAATTTTCTCGTCGTCTTCTTGCTGCAGACTTTTTGCGTTGACCAGCTGCCTTTTTCGCCGTACAGTACTTGCGAACCACTAGCTACCTTCTCTGATCCACGCCTTTCTCCTTGTCTAGATGATGCTCACCGCCAACGATCCTGCCTATTGCACGTTGCTGACCATTCACCAAGTCTTGCGTTGCCTTCAGATTGGGTACTGGGTCTCTTTATCGCCGTCTCTGCTGCTTACGCCGTTCCTCTTGATTCGGTTTGCTTCGGTTTTTCTTCTCCTTTTTACCGTAGCTGCATGCCGCCGTCTTGCTCACTCTCGCGTTGCTTTGCCAATTGCCTTTTGTTTGAATTTTCGCGCAGCAGAGTTTTTGCAGATTTATTCCAGAATGTTCCAAACAACGCCACCACAATTCACCGAGTTCTCGCAATATTTGTAAAACACAACTTTAGTTTGATGACTTTCCGTTTGTAATCGTTCAAATCCCGGTTGAGCCCCCAAAAATTGTGGCCCCGTATTTTCCGTAGTTGTACTTTAGTCCAGGACGCCAGGTTTTATTATAATTAGTCTTTATTTATGAATATTAATTTAAGATTAGTTATGATTACAACGGTCGCTGTTTCTTTAAGTATATTTTGATTAATACAGATATTTGCGCTCGTAATTTGCGTGTGGCTGAGTGAGACTTTGGCACCGAATTAAATGGCGTCGATCGTTGAGGCTGTGTTCTCTCCTCTCCTTGTTCGACGGCCGCTTCTAGTCTCTCTCTCTGTTACTTCCTCTGTTATCTCTACAGACTCTGTTGCTCTCCCACCAAATCCCACATCCCACATCAAATTTGACTGCAAGATTATTCTCAGTGTATGAGAATTCCTCTCCAATTCCAGTACTTGTATAGGTTATAGGTCTCACTCAGAGAGGATCATTGAAGCGAAACGTTGAGAAAAATGTTAGTGAGTGTGGGAGAAGAAGGGGGAAATATTTGGCTACAATTGGTAGAGGACGACATGAGCATGACAGAGCATGACAACGCATTGAAGTCGATGCTGTTCTCAGAAGACCAGTGTCGAGAGAGTGTCCTCCGAAGTTGGGCGAAGCAAAATTAAGGAGCTGCTGAGCTCTCTGGTTAATTGCGAACCTCTGTTTACAGAGAAAATAATTTAGAATGAAACACTACAAATGTAAATCTAACCAATAATATTAGAAACTCAACATATTATACCATTATCGCCAAAAGAAATCTTTGACAGCATCTCCAAGACATTGGATAGATCTAAGCCTCACAAAGGAGTAAAATAAATTAATTTCGTTATAATTAATTACGCCAGAGCGTCAGGGATTCCCCTGCTGAGGCATTCGCTTAAGCAGCTTAAGGCAAAACAATTCATACTAGAACGTGAAATTACAGTCCCGTACAAATACGTTTAGTTTTTAGTCTAGTCCGGAAAATGGTCAGAATGACAAAGGCCAAAAGCTGTAAACATTTCTTCTGCTGGATAGCGAATTAAACCAAAGCTAAAGCAAACAATTGGCCAACAAATTAATGATGGCACAACATGGTACAATGAACTTAGCAAATGGCTCTGGCTCTGGCTCTGGTGTTGTCTGCCCAGCTTGCATCAACTTGATTAATGGCATTTTATCCTGGCTCAAAGGCGGATTCCCATGCACAGCACAGCTGCAGCTGCATCTTCAAAAATGCAGGAAGTCAAAGTGGAAATTTTGCATATCTCACGGGTGGGAGTTTTCTTTCCGCATCATCCCATTTCCACCTCAGAATATTTTTGTAAACAGCAGCAGGAAAAGGCCATTTCATAAGCATGGTTCTTTGTGCGTTGCAGAACGCCAGGTACCAATAAAATGCAGAATGGCAGGGGGAAAAAATATCTAGACAATGGGCAGAGAAATGCCGTGAACGAAAGTAGGCATATCTGTCAGATACGATCCAAGCAAAGAATTGAAGTATTAATGTGACAAAGTTGGTCAATGTTCGATAGGCTCCCGTCAGCAAAGGGTATTCAAAGGCATGACGCAAAAAAGAGAATACCTCACTGCCGCAGAGGCAGGCTACTAGGTACAAAAAAAATAACGAACCGTTTTCCAATAAATTTGCATAAGTTGCATTGGCAGAGGTGGCTGGTGCATTTTAATTAGTTTTCCACAACTTTTTTCGCTATCTACCTCGTGTTTGAGCCCAGGGCCTTTGTGCTGGAGTGTGCTCCGAGGCATAGTTGTGGGCGCGTCAGGTGGGCAACTTCTTTGGTGCTCTTTGGCAGTCAGGCTGGCCGTTGTTGTCGTTGCTGCATCAGAGCGAATTACTGTTCGTGGAGAGGTCTAGGGTCTGTGGAATAACATATACTTTATTCCCTTCTCTGAAAGAGAAATGCTCATTTTGTTTCTGTGAAAAACCAACAGCAGGTTTAACTGTCGAGCACTGGTGTTTATCCAAAATGTAAACTAATATTTGCTTTTCTCAGTGACCACAACGAATAAATTTGAATGCTAAAGGAAATTCAATTTTGTTTTGAACCAAAGTCCAAAAATGTCCGAGCAAAATGTACCGAAAACCACAGAAAGTAAACATGTGAATAAAGTCAATTGGGGAATCCCAATTCATGGCTAAATGGCTGAATGGCTGAAAGCGAAGGCGGAGACCCCACAAAGAACTTATAGCATCAGCCAGAAATAGCCAAGAAACCAAGATTATAAATTTTCAATGAATTGACACTTAAGGTCATTTTGGACTAAGCTCTTAATTTTGCACACGTTGTCGTAGCCTCGAAGGTGTTGTGGGAAACGTTGCGTATGCTTGTTAGGTCCGTCCACTAGTCGGGGTCTGGGGACTTTCCAAGAGCCTTCAAGGCGACCCGAACTCGACAAAAGTTCTCATCTTTTCGTTTTTTACTTCTTTTTGGTAAAACTTTCATCGCCAATGTAGCCCTGAAGCTGCTGCAGACAGAAGCACACCCATATATTCCCTATACTCCCACCTTTCCCTGGGACTTTGCCCACAAAAATTAATAGAAAAATGTAAAAGTTTTCATCGGGTTTTACCTGAGGTAGTGAGGAGCGGAGAAAAGTTTGCAAGAGGATGAAGGACGGCAGGACGGCAGGATGGCAGGACTTTCAAGGACACAGAACAGCTACGGAACGTGGACTCCAACGACACCCTTGGTATTTCTAATTACCTCGAGGCAGGTAATAAATGTGCATTGAAATTAGTTTAACTCATTTGGCCACAGCCGAGAAATAGCTCCATTCGTGTCCACTGCGCAGCCGCACAGAGAGTAAAAGCGTCTCTGAAGCAGGGGATATTTTCTCTTAAGTTTTCGTAAACGGTTTCTGTGACTATGGTTTTTCCATTTGTGATAATTGAATACAAAATTGCAAGCAAAAACAAAGCACAATGTTCGTTCTCTTTCGTAGTGATCAGACGCGTTTTTGTTTTGCGCTCCGCATTTTTTTCCTTTTGTTTTTAATAAACAGCCGGTGTTTTCCTAAATAAACTTTTATTAACTTCCTAAACAGCCAACAGTCTGGAAACCTATTCTATTCAGCGAGTGCATGCCTTTTGATTTAACTTTTAATAAATAATAATAAAACATTATTTAACTTTTTATTTTTCGGCGTCGGCTTGTCGTGTTTGTGTTGTTGCAGTGCATAACAGTGCAGTACGCATAACATTGCATTGCAGTCCGCTCTCTTCTGGTAGCTTTTGTTGTGTTATACTCTCTCCCTATCACCTAAACTTAAATAACTGTTCTTTCTCTCTCGCTCTCGTAACTTTCTGTTCAGTAGCTCTCTCTCTCTCATTAGCTGCTGCTGCAACTGTTCTCCTCTCCTCCTATTAGCGTTTGTCTGGCACACTGGTTTGATAGCCATTTATTTTGAAATATTATTTGATTCTAATTTTGTTCAAATTTCTTATTATGGAGTTTTCTGTTGTATGTGCCAAAAAATCATGCAATAAGCAGATCACCCACGATCAGCCGATTATCCCCTGCTGGCTCTGCGACAGCGTAGTGCACGCAAAATGTGCTGGATTTTCTGGCCTTGTGAGTGATACCATTTTAAAGCGTAATGGTTTGCACTACAGTTGCGAGGCATGCCGTGCGGGGGAGAAAGACATGGTGGCTTTCATGAGGCAGACGCGGAAGGGCTTTAAGGAGCTGACCGTTGGCTTTAAAAAGCAATATGATCGGCTCCTAGGCATGGAGTCTTAATTTGGCAGTCTGCAACTGCTGAATGAGTCTCCGAGGCGTAAAACGGTCACTCCGCGGGATCTGCAAGTGCCAACCGTCACTCAGCCGTGCGCCGCCGAAAAACTGACTCCGACCACTCCAAGTGTGCAGCAGTTGATCTCGTTTGCCACTCCAAGGGCAACGACAGCTGCTGGCGATGCAGATTCGGTAGCCGAATTCATCGCCTCGGAGAATGTGCAGCCAAGTACGTCTGCAGCGTCCGTGTCCGTGGAGTCCGCAAGTTCGCTAGTTGTCCCGTCCATCCCGATCCCACCAGTAAATAGATGTTCCGGACCTCCGGATATTGCCACCACGGGTACTAGGCCTGTGGTGCCCAAACCACTGGTGGGAGTCCCACCAAAACGACAAGTTTTTGTATCACGGCTGGCCCCTGACCTCACATCTAATGATGTAATTGCTTTCATTCAAAGCAAAATAAAAGCCGTGGGTTTAAAGGTGGAGAAATTCAACTTCTCTTATGCCAGGGAGATAGCCTCGTTTAAGATAAGCATCTCCCCAACTCAATTTGACACCATTTGCTCCGCCAAATTTTGGCCGGAGCATTTGGTGGTGAAGGAGTTTAAGGATAAGAAGAAGAATAGGCCCCCCATATCCCTTACAAATCTTTCCAGTGTGCCACCCTCAACCTCAACTTCCTCTTCCTCAACTTCCCGTCTTGCTTCCACTTTTCCAAAAAACTAACTTCTCTTTTTTTTCCCGAAAAGCCAATCGGGTCCTTCCAAGTCGGGTGGCTCCAAGGGCGAACCGGAGACCGGGGTGGCTGCCAAGCAGAGCGTAATCGCGGCTGGTAAGCGCAACGGGACCGAGGAACCCATGGGGGCCCCGGCGAGCAGCGTCTCTGCACCACGGGGAGGAAAGCCGTCGTACCAGAACAGGAGACGAGCGGCTTTCATCCTGTCCAACGAGGACCCGAACTTTAGGGCGTCAGCAGAAGGAAAGGAGCAGAGGCTGTGGCCCTCCTCAACCCTGCCACTCTTCCAGCCAGCCAAAGCCGGAAAGGGCGCAGCCAAGGCCCCCAACAAGCGGCAACGCTCAGCGGAGGACCCCGCTAACCAGCCAGGCGGGTGAAGACCCACCCCACGAACCGGTCGTTCGCTGAGGTGGCGAGGGGCAAGACCCTGATCGGCGTCCTGGACAGGGGCGCCGAGTACGGCCATGTCCCTCGCGATAAGTGGCACCTGGTGGAGAACGAGCTCCAGGACCGGTTCCTACTGGAACTGGAGGAGAACGGCGGACCACCGCCAAAGTGTGAGGACGCAGGGTGGCATCAAGGCAAGGTGAAAGCCATCGCCAGCCAAGACGCTCGCTCTGCGGCCCTCTACATGAAGGCGGTGGCTGCTCTGAAAGAGGTCTACCCAGGGGCGAAACTGGAGGACGTGAGATGGGAGGATGTTCCCAGCCGCCCGAGAGCCAGAGCATGGTTATCGGCAAAACCTGCAGAACCTGAGAAAATCCTCAGGCTTCTGCAGGTCTGCAACCCCCACCTTCCCACAGCCGATTGGAAGGTGGCCAAGGTAGAGGACATCTAGGGGCAGAGGCGCCAGATTATCCTCGTCCTAAATGAGGAGTCGCTAGAGCCCCTCGCCAAAACGGACGGTGTGGTCGACTACGGATACAAAAAGGTCACCATTACCACCTATAAGTCGGATCGCAAGGGCAGGCAAGCGGAGGTCGAGCCAGACCCGGAGCTGCCGAAGATCCCGAAAGAGGGGGCTTCGTGCGAGGAAGACAACCCGGCGTCGGATGCGGCGTCCATGATGTCGGACGACATCCTTGCACTTATTTTTGCTCCCAAATTTCAGCAATGAAGACCACACCGCAGTGAGCCTCGAAGGCCAGGAGCGCTCACTGAGGATCTGCTCCGCATACATGGGGCATGATCAACCAGACCCCCCTCCACACGCGCCTCTTAGGGCTCTAATCGCGACGCCAATGCACATCACTGTCAGTGGGGAAGCACTGACACAAACGAAAGGGGTGAGTACCTCAGTTACTTACCAGTTCAGTTACTTACTGACCACACAGATGGTCTTATTAAACCGGGGTAGTGATCCCACCTTTATTAATAAAAACCGCAAGGAGGTCCTGGACCTCACGCTTGCCTCTCATGAGATACAGAGTAACATTGTATCCTGGAGGGTCCTGGAAGATCACTCCTTCTCGGACCACAGGTACGTGGAAACTGTTTTCTCCTTCTCAGTATCGAAGCCAGTTCGTTTCCGGAACATCAGGCGGACAAACTGGACTCGATACTCTGATTACCTCTGTCGTGTTCTCCCCGAGCCCCCATCTGAGGAGGAGTTCTCCACGGAGGCAACGACCCGTCTTCTTAAGATCTTTACCGACGCCTGCAATAAGGCGCTCGACAAAGCATGCCCCTCTTTCAAGAACAGAGGCCGGAGGAAACCTGAATGGTGGAATTCGAAACTGGATGAACTCCGGAAAGCCTCCCGGAGACTCTTCAATAAAGCTAAAGCTGAGAACATTGAGCAAAACTGCGCCGAATACAAGGCCAGTCTGTCAATCTACAACAAAGAACTTAGAAAAGCCAAACGCGCCTCCTGGCGTAAGTTCTGCACCGAAATCGAGAGTAACTCAGAAGCCTCGCGCTTGCGCAGAGTTCTCTCGAAGACAACACCCACCCTGGGCTACTTGAAGAACACCGACCAGTCGTGGACTACGTCCAGCGATGAATCGCTAAATCTTCTCCTAAATACTCACTCCCCTGGCTGCGATGAAAACAGACCCAACTACTTCGCGCCTCCTTCTGTCGTCTCATATGCCCTCCTGAGCCTGCTAAGCCGGGAGAACATCTCCTGGGTGATCCGATGTTTTAAACCTTACAAATCCGCGGGCCCAGACGGCATTTTCCCTGCCCAACTGATTCACGCGGGACTTAAAGCCATTAACTGGCTCCAAATAATTTATGAGGGAATCTTTTCCCACGGGTGCATTCCTGACACCTGGCTTCAGACCAAAATCGTATTCATACCCAAGGCAGGCAAGCCCTCGCACACTGCCCCAACAGATTTCAGGCCCATTAGTCTATCGTCTTTTCTTCTAAAGGCGATGGAACGGCTCCTGGGGCTGCATCTCACAGCGTCTATTCCGTCCAGTCTGATCTCAGACTCCCAGCATGCCTATCGGAAGGGAAGATCCACCGAAACGGCCCTACACTCGATCACATCAATCATCGAAGCGTCCCTTAACTTTAAGGAGTACACCCTCGTAGCCTTCCTCGACATAGAAGGCGCTTTTAACAACATCCTTCCGACCGCCATCACGGGCGCACTGACGGATCTGGGGGTTGACTCCAGGACGGTGAGCCTGATCGATCAGATGCTGCAATGCAGGACGGTTGAGGCATCAGTGGGGACCTCAACATGCACCAGATTCGTCTGCAGAGGCACACCGCAGGGCGGAGTCCTCTCGCCCCTCCTATGGAACGTGGCGTATGCGGACGATGTTGCTATAGCACTCTCCGGAAAATTTCCGCAGACCTCGTGTGAGTGCATGACAAGTACTCTAACGAAAATGTCGAAATGGGCAGACAAATGTGGGTTAGGCGTCAACCCGTCTAAAACGGAACTGGTGCTTTTCACTAGGAAGTACAAGGTTCCGGTACTGATTCCCCCTAGACTATGTGGGGAAACGCTAGTCTTCAGCAACAACGCCAAGTATCTTGGCCTAATCCTCGACAGAAAGCACGACTGGAAATTGAGCATAGAGGACAGAGTAAAGAAAGCCACAGTGGCCCTCTATACTTGCAGGAAAGACGCAGGAAACGCACTACTCCAGAGGAAGCCCTGGATACTGTGCTGGACCTCCTCCCTGTAGATCTCATGGGAAAGAAGGTGGCAACACTTTATGCCCTCAGAATGAGAGAAGCCAGACTGTGGAAGGCGTCCGCGGTTGGGCACTCGGGACTCCTGATGAGACTCCCGCTATTACCAGAGAGGACAGATTACTGTATTCCTAGTGATCACCTCTCGACGCCCTTCCAGGTATCAATCCCACCTAGGGAGGACTGGGAGATGGGCGAACCAGGACCTGCAAATGCGGTTCACTTCTACACTGATGGCTCAAAGCTAGAATGCCACGTGGGAGGCGGAGTCTACTGCAGTGAGCTGAAAATCAGTCATTGCTTCAGGCTCCCGGACCACTGTGGTGTGTTCCAAGCGGAGATTGAAGCCATCAAGGTCTATAGTCTCCAAACTACGTCTAGACACGCACTTAGTGTGCGTCTTCTCGGACAGCCAAGCGGCTATTAAAGCTCTAGGCTCAATATCGTCGAACTCAGCGACTGTAAATGACTGCCACAGGTCTCTGCACGAGATCGCAGAGCAGTTGAATCTCTTCCTTATATGGGTCCCCGGCCACAGGGACATCGAGGGGAACGACGCCGCCGACGAGCTAGCCAGGCAGGGTACTACGATCCCTCTCCTATCGGAGAGGGAGCAGGTAGCGATGCCCTTAGCTACGTGCAGGCTCCTAACGCACGAATTGTTCGAACAAAATGCCAATAGGAGATGGCAGCAAACCGTCTCCTGTAAAGTCTCAAGATTGATATGGCCATATCGGTCGAAGTAGCGCTCAGCAGAGCTGTATAGACTCAGCAGAGCACAGTGCTCTGCAGTTACTCGAGCCATTACGGGACACTGGCAGATCGGCACTCATGCCTCCAGACTGTCAATCTCTCATAACGACTTCTGCAGGAGTTGTCGCGACGAGGAGGAGGAGGAATCGGTCCTCCACTTCTTCTGCCATTGCCCTTGGAAATCGTCGTCTTCGTATTCTCGGGGCCGCTTTCCTCACGGACATTTCGGACCTGTCCGAAATCAAACCAGGTACCTTGTCCAAATACATCCAAGCCACCGGATGGGACTGCCCTTAATCCTGCAGTAGTCTGCTCTCACGGTTCAGGCAACGAGAAGGGGCACATGCCCACGGGCAACACAACGGACCTTCTATAGGCCGAAGTGAGCTCGGGGGCGGGAGGCTCACATCCCCCCTCCCGGCTACCGCCTTAACCTCACCTAACTTCTCTTTTAGTAACCTATCAGAATTTAAGAGGCTTGCGTAGTAAGCTCAGCATTCTTTTCCGGGATAGTGTTGCATTTGCTTCCCACGTTATTGTGTTTACTGAAACCTGGTTAAAGCCGGACATTCTTAGTTCCGATGTTTTGGCAGGTCGGTACCCAACTTTTAGAAAGGACCGTTCGTCTCGACGTGCAGGGGGCGTTCTAATTGCAGTGGACTCTTACTTCACGTCGGAACACTTCACAGTCCAAGTTCAACAGGAACTGGAATTCCTGTGTGTAAAACTGATTCTTCCCGCTTTCGCTATATTCATTACTTGCTCGTATATCCCACCTTCTTCGGATATTTCAATTTATGAGCAGCACTTGTCCGCTTTAACCGCTGTTTCTTCCTCGCTATCTGATAAAGATCGTATGATAGTTCTTGGTGACTTCAACTTGCCAGGAACTGTTTGGTCTTCGGTAAACGAGTCTAGTATCCTAGTGCCCATGTCACGACATGACTTTGTTGACGGCTTGCTGGACCTGTCCCTGTCTCAAATCAATCATGTGAAAAATTCCTTGGGTCGATTGCTTGATCTGTGCTTTGTATCGGATCCGACCATAGCGTTGTTAACCCGAGCCCTTCCGCTCACTATACCTGAAGACGCCTACCACCCTACTTTCGAGGTGTCGCTAGATAGGACCAACTGTATTGGATCGGTCGAGTAGGCTACCTGAACGTGTCCGCTGCTTTCGTAAAGCCGAGTTTGCGAAGCTTAATAACCTCATTAGGGATTTTGATTGGTCCGCTTTGTACTTGTGCACTGATGTCATAAAAGGCACAAACATTTTTAACAATGCTCTTGGCACATTTTTTGATTCTTGTGTCCCGCTTTCTTGTCCGACTAGATCTGGAAAACCCCCTTGGTTTACCAAGACTTTATAAAAAATTTCAAGAAGTGGGTTCTCCTACTTCTCACTCTCGCTATGTAATAGCTCGGTCAAACTTTTCAGTTCTTAATGCTCAATACTATAAGAACTACCTATCTCGATGCAGGATACGTTTTTCTCAGGACCCTAAACAGTTTTACTGCTTCGTAAACAGTAAGCGGAGAACGTCCGCAAACCCATCCTCGCTCTCATTTTGTAATACGTCGGCAAATAATGATCAGGCAATTGCCGATCTTTTTGCCCAATTTTTCCAAACCACCTATTCTGAGGAAAGCTACTCTGGTCATCCGTACCCATACGGTTTACCGAGGTCGAACGGCATTTTCAGTCCCTTGTTAAATGAATGTTCTTTACTTCATGATCTTCGACTAGTTAAGCCGGTGCTTTCACCGGGTCCAGACGGGGTTCCAGGTTGTGTACTCAGGTACTGCGCCGAGGCTCTGTGTGGACCTTTGCTTAAACTATTCACCCTGTCCATTGATTCTTCTTGCTTCCCCCCGATCTGGAAGGAATCGTTTATAATTCCTCTCCATAAAAAAGGTAGCAAGTCTGATGCAAATAATTATAGAGGTATAGCAAAGTTATCCGCTATTCCTAAAATGTTTGAGAAGGTTTTAACCCCGCACTTGCAACATCTCTGCAAGTCACTTATATCTCCAACTCAGCATGGATTTATAAGGCGGCGATCAACCACCACGAACTTGTTAGAGTTTACCTCTTTCATTATTAAAGGCTTTCAAGGTAACTTACAGACGGTTGTTATTTACACCGACTTTAGTAAAGCATTCTACTCTGTAAACCATTCCCTTTTAGCGCATAAGCCGCCCAACCTCCTGAGATGGATTTCTAGCTATCTTTGTTCCAGGTCTCAAAGAGTCCTCTTCAAAAACTCCCTCTCTTTACCAGTAAAGGTTTCTTCGGGAGTACCACAGGGCAGCCATCTAGGCCCCTTACTCTTCACACTCTTTATTAATGACTTGCCTTCAGTATTAACATACTCTCGAGTACTTATGTATGCGGATGATGTTAAACTCTGTGTCCAGTACAAGGACATTTCATTTCATTCTCGCTTGCAATCCGATCTCAATAACTTTCAGTCATGGTGTTGTGCAAACTTGTTACACCTTAATGCCTCGAAATGCAAAGTTATGACATTTCATCGTTCTAGCCCTTTGTTGGCTCCCTATACCCTATTTAGTGGTTCTCTTGAGAGAATTACCCTGGTGGATGATCTGGGTGTTATGTTAGACCCCAAGTTAAAGTTTTCCGAACACATTTCTACCATGGTAAATAAGGCCATGGGCGTGCTTGGGTTTATAAAGAGGTTTAAAAAGACTCTCTATACCTCGCTTGTTCGTCCGATCTTAGAATACGGCTCCTGTGTATGGTGCCCTCAGTACAAAGTACACCAGGACCGTATAGAATCAGTACAAAAAAACTTTTTTATTCTTTGCTCTGCGGGGCCTTAACTGGGATGCGGGTGTAAGACTCCCATCTTACTCTAGTAGACTACTATTAGTAAACCTCCCATCCTTAGTTAACCGTAGAAAAATGCTTGGTGTGATATTTATGCACAACTTGATCAGGGGTGACATAGACAGCCCTGATCTGTTGAGCCGCATAAACTTCACGATTCCTATTAGACTGACTAGAAATTTTATACCGTTGTTCCTTCCACTTTGTAGATCGAATTATGGGATCGGATTATAATTCCCTCTACCATATTATATCCACCACTAATTCTCTTCCTCTTATTAAATTACTCATCCTTACATACCTTTGTAGTAATTAGTAATTGTAGTGGTATTTGTATTTTGATTGCATGCTTAGTTTCTTAGTAAGTTTAGTGCTAATTTTCCTCGAATGTTAGTCTAATAGCTATCTTTCTTGCATGTTCGCGTTCGGTTCGACTACGCACCGTGCGTCATGCGGCAGCGCCCCTCGGTCGGTTGGGCGGGAGGAGGGCTGCGTTTTGCCTGGGATCCGCGCGTAACAGCCTTCTGCTGGTTTCACAAGGGCCACTTGACGGTGCAGTAACTGCATCGCCTCTTGAAAGATGCAGTCATTGCATGTCAACGTCCAAGAAGAAAATTAATGTCATCGCATACATTTTGGAAAATTGAAATATTACTTGGCCATAAATTCCTAGTTCAGTGCCAGCCGCATCCTTTCTCTGCCTTCGAGTGAAATATTTCAACTCCCTGCAGTAATCTGTGAATCCCACACCAGACGCAGGAAGCAAACAAGACAAATGGTAATAGCAATCATTGGGCGCACGGCATATAAGATTTTCTATTAATCTGAAGGTTCTTGGTCTAAATAATATAATGCCGGGTTTCTATTATTATTTGTCAGCACTCTATTTTCTTCTTTCATACATAGCCGCTCAAATCACGACTTTCTTGATTTCTTCCCCTGCAGAATATTTTCTAAAACGCGATTTTCCTGACACTAGCACTCCCACTCGGCAACAGAAACAATCACCTTCGACGTTCTCTTATCGCCCCGAGTCTATGATCCTCTGTGAGGGAAAATAATATTCAAATGACAAGAATTACGGACCAGCAAAGTAACGAAGACAAGGCATATAAGATCATACACTGTGAATAATCTCGTAGTGAATTCATCCACAGCCTTATGAATGCATGCACTGTGTGGTGGAGTACACATTTCATAAAGTGGCAAGTGCCTTTCAAAAGTTCTGACAGAGTTGATACTTGTACAATCTAAAAAGAAAGAAGGAAAAGTTTTTTTTTCTGTTTAATAGATTGGTAAAAGTGGATGTGTGTAACGTCCAGAAGGAATCGTTTCCGACCCCATAAAGTATATATATTCTTGATCAGCATCAATAGCCGAGTCGATTGAGCCATGTCTGTCTGTCCGTCTGTCCGTCCGTCCGTCTGTCCGTCTGTCCGTCCCTATTAGCGCCTAGTGCTCAAAGACTATAAGAGCTAGAGCAACGATGTTTTGGATCCAGACTTCTGTGATATGTCACTGCTACAAAAATATTTCAAAACTTCGCCCCGCCCACTTCCGCCCCCACAAAGGACGAAAATCTGTGGCATTCACATCTTTAAAGATATGAGAAAACCAAAAACGTAGAATTGTAGAGATAGACCATATCTTTAAGACTGCAGAATCTGAATTGGATCGTACTATTATTATAGACAGCATCAAGAAAACAATTTCATTTTTTCTCGCCCTGTCTCTCTCTAACACACACGTAGCATAGGCGGCTTTGCTTAGAGTAAAACATTAGCGCCTAGATCTCAGAGACTACAAAAGCTAGAGCAACCAAATTTGGTATCCACACTCCTAATATATCGCACCGAGACGAGTTTGTTTCAAAATTTCGCCACACCCCCTTCCGCCCCCGCAAAGGACGAAAATCTGGGGATATTCAAAAATCTCAGAGACTATTAAGGCTAGAGTAACCAAATTTGGTATCCGCACTTTTGTTAGATCTTACTATAAGACGTGTATCTCAAAATTTCGCCCCACCCCCTTCCGCCCACACAAAGGACGAAAATCTGTTGCATCCACAATATTGCACATTCGAGACAACTAAAAACGCAGAATCATAGACAATGATCATATCTATCAGATTGCTGAATCGGGATCAGATCAGATCTTTTTTATAGCCAAAAGGAACAAATCAATTTGCACTGGCTACGCAGCCCCCGACGTCACGCTCAGACTGATTTTCTGTCTCTCTCGCACGCACTCTTTGTCGTGTCGTTCAATATTAGCGGCGTCTGCCGGAGGAGAGCCATACTGACTTAGTATCGGGTATAACCGTAGAGTTGCTGTGTCCGCAGCAACTCACAACGTTCCCCCTCGTTTTTCTATTCAGTCCGCGGGGGTCGGTCAACTCCAGATCCTGGTCCTGCTGCCAAAGTAAATTCTGTGGAGTTTTGTTTCGCCGTATTTTTAGTTGCTTGGAGCTGAAATTCCAGTTATTCGGTACAACATGTTGTAACAAAATGAATTCCCCTAAAAAACTTGCCTGTTTTGGCAGGCTGGCAGGCTGGCAGCCAGGCAATTTCTATTTCCATTTAATAGCAAAAGGTTTTATACAACATTCGAAATTTGTGCCAAAAATATTCTTGCTCGTAAGGCACCAAAGTTTCCTGTTTTGCAATAAAAGCAAAAGGTGTGCCCGAGCTGTAGGGTTTGCCATAAAAACCGAATCCTTCTGGGATACTGGATTCTGGATTTGCAATTTGATTCGAATTACTTTGAGCTGTTGCTCTTGCTGTGGCTCTTCCACGTCATGCCCCTCTGGCCATTTATTGAAAGGTTACATTTCAAAACGTGAAGATACTTCTCATGGTCTTACAGAATTTAATAACTGAAAGAAAGCAAGGAAAATGTGAAATATTTATAAGAGGGTGGAGGAGAGTCGCCTGGTGTTTTCCCCAAAATGTATTTCCCCCCGACGGAATGAGGGGAGGTTACTGACCACTCAGATGGTCTTATTAAACCGGGGTAGTGATCCCACCTTTATTAATAAAAACCGCAAGGAGGTCCTGGACCTCACGCTTGCCTCTCATGAGATACAGAGTAACATTGTATCCTGGAGGGTCCTGGAAGATCACTCCTTCTCGGACCACAGGTACGTGGAAACTGTTTTCTCCTTCTCAGTACCGAAGCCAGTTCGTTTCCGGAACATCAGGCGGACAAACTGGACTCGATACTCTGATTACCTCTGTCGTGTTCTCCCCGAGCCCCCATCTGAGGAGGAGTTCTCCACGGAGGCAACGACCCGTCTTCTTAAGATCTTAACCGACGCCTGCAATAAGGCGCTCGACAAAGCATGCCCCTCTTTCAAGAACAGAGGCCGGAGGAAACCTGAATGGTGGAATCCGAAACTGGATGAACTCCGGAAAGCCTCCCGGAGACTCTTCAATAAAGCTAAAGCTGAGAACATTGAGCAAAACTGCGCCGAATACAAGGCCAGTCTGTCAATCTACAACAAAGAGCTTAGAAAAGCCAAACGCGCCTCCTGGCGTAAGTTCTGCACCGAAATCGAGATTAACTCAGAAGCCTCGCGCTTGCGCAGAGTTCTCTCGAAGACATAACCCACCCTGGGCTACTTGAAGAACACCGACCAGTCGTGGGGCTACGGCCAGGGGTGAATCCCTAAATTTTCTCCTAAATACTCACTTCCCTGGCTGCGATGAAAACAGACCCAACTACTTCGCGCCTCCTTCTGTCGTCTCATATGCCCTCCTGAGCCTGCTAAGCCGGGAGAACATCTCCTGGGCGATCCGATGTTTTAAACCTTACAAATCCGCGGGCCCAGACGGCATTTTCCCTGCCCAACTGATTCACGCGGGACTTAAAGCCATTAACTGGCTCCAAATAATTTATGAGGGAATCTTTTCCCACGGGTGCATTCCTGACACCTGGCTTCAGACCAAAATCGTATTCATACCCAAGGCAGGCAAGCCCTCGCACACTGCCCCAACAGATTTCAGGCCCATTAGTCTATCGTCTTTTCTTCTAAAGGCGATGGAACGGCTCCTGGGGCTGCATCTCACAGCGTCTATTCCGTCCAGTCTGATCTCAGACTCCCAGCATGCCTATCGGAAGGGAAGATCCACCAAAACGGCCCTACACTCGATCACATCAATCATCGAAGCGTCCCTTAACTTTAAGGAGTACACCCTCGTAGCCTTCCTCGACATAGAAGGCGCTTTTAACAACATCCTTCCGAACGCCATCACGGGCGCACTGACGGATCTGGGGGTTGACTCCAGGACGGTGAGCCTGATCGATCAGATGCTGCAGGACGGTTGAGGCATCACTGGGGACGTCAACATGCACCAGATTCGTCTGCAGAGGCACACCGCAGGGCGGAGTCCTCTCGCCCCTCCTATGGAACGTGGCAGTGAACACACTGCTGCGGGAGATAGAGGAGGGTGGCTGCCGTGTGGTGGCGTATGCGGACGATGTGGCTATAGCACTCTCCGGAAAATTTCCGCAGACCTTGTGTGAGTGCATGACAAGTACTCTAACGAAAATGTCGAAATGGGCAGACAAATGTGGGTTAGGCGTCAACCCGTCTAAAACGGAACTGGTGCTTTTCACTAGGAAGTACAAGGTTCCGGTACTGATTCCCCCTACACTATGTGGGCAAACGCTAGTCTTCAGCAACAACGCCAAGTATCTTGGCCTAATCCTCGACAGAAAGCTCGACTGGAAATTGAGCATAGAGGACAGAGTAAAGAAAGCCACAGTGGCCCTCTATACTTGCAGAGGAAGCCCTGGATACTGTGCTGGACCTCCTCCCTGTAGATCTCATGGGAAAGAAGGTGGCAACACTTTCTGCCCTCAGAATGAGAGAAGCCAGACTGTGGAAGGCGTCCGCGGTTGGGCACTCTGGACTCCTGATGAGACTCCCGCTATTACCAGAGAGGACAGATTACTGTATTCCTAGTGATCACCTCTCGACGCCCTTCCAGGTATCAATCCCACCTAGGGAGGACTGGGAGATGGGCGAACCAGGACCTGCAAATGCGGTTCACTTCTACACTGATGGCTCAAAGCTAGAATGCCACGTGGGAGGCGGAGTCTACTGCAGTGAGCTGAAAATCAGTCATTGCTTCAGGCTCCCGGACCACTGTGGTGTGTTCCAAGCGGAGATTGAAGCCATCAAGGTCTATAGTCTCCAAACTACGTCTAGACACGCACTTAGTGTGCGTCTTCTCGGACAGCCAAGCGGCTATTAAAGCTCTAGGCTCAACATCGTCGAACTCAGCGACTGTAAATGACTGCCACAGGTCTCTGCACGAGATCGCAGAGCAGTTGGATCTCTTCCTTATATGGGTCCCCGGCCACAGGGACATCGAGGGGAACGACGCCGCCGGCGAGCTAGCCAGGCAGGGTACTACGATCCCTCTCCTATCGGAGAGGGAGCAGGTAGCGATGCCCTTAGCTACGTGCAGGCACGAATTGTTCGAGCAAAATGCCAATAGGAGATGGCAGCAAACCGTCTCCTGTAAAGTCTCAAGATTGCCGATCTTTTTGCCCAATTTTTCCAAACCACCTATTCTGAGGAAAGCTACTCTGGTCATCCGTACCCATACGGTTTACCGAGGTCGAACGGCATTTTCAGTCCCTTGTTAAATGAATGTTCTTTACTTCATGATCTTCGACTAGTTAAGCCGGTGTTTTCACCGGGTCCAGACGGGGTTCCAGGTTGTGTACTCAGGTAGTGCGCCGAGGCTCTGTGTGGACCTTTGCTTAAACTATTCACCCTGTCCATTGATTCTTCTTGCTTCCCCCCGATCTGGAAGGAATCGTTTATAATTCCTCTCCATAAAAAAGGTAGCAAGTCTGATGCAAAAAATTATAGAGGTATAGCAAAGTTATCCGCTATTCCTAAAATGTTTGAGAAGGTTTTAACCCCGCACTTGCAACATCTCTGCAAGTCACTTATATCTCCAACTCAGCATGGATTTATATGGATCAACCACCACGAACTTGTTAGAGTTTACCTCTTTCATTATTAAAGGCTTTCATGGTAACTTACAGACGGATGTTGTTTACACCGACTTTAGTAAAGCATTCTACTCTGTAAACCATTCCCTTTTAGCGCATAAGCCGCCCAACCTCCTGAGATGGATTTCTAGCTATCTTTGTTCCAGGTCTCAAAGAGTCCTCTTCAAAAACTCCCTCTCTTTACCAGTAAAGGTTTCTTCGGGAGTACCACAGGGCAGCCATCTAGGCCCCTTACTCTTCACACTCTTTATTAATGACTTGCCTTCAGTATTAACATACTCTCGAGTACTTATGTATGCGGATGATGTTAAACTCTGTGTCCAGTACAAGGACATTTCATTTCATTCTCGCTTGCAATCCGATCTCAATAACTTTCAGTCATGGTGTTGTGCAAACTTGTTACACCTTAATGCCTCGAAATGCAAAGTTATGACATTTCATCGTTCTAGCCCTTTGTTGGCTCCCTATACCCTATTTGGATGATCTGGGTGTTATGTTAGAGTTAAAGTTTTCCGAACACATTTCTACCATGGTTAATAAGGCCATGGGCGTGCTTGGGTTTATAAAGAGGTGGTCAAAGGAATTTGACGACCCCTATATAACAAAGACTCTCTATACCTCGCTTGTTCGTCCGATCTTAGAATACGGCTCCTGTGTATGGTGCCCTCAGTACAAAGTACACCAGGACCGTATAGAATCAGTACAAAAAAACTTTTTTATTCTTTGCTCTGCGGGGCCTTAACTGGGATGCGGGTGTAAGACTCCCATCTTACTCTAGTAGACTACTATTAGTAAACCTCCCATCCTTAGTTAACCGTAGAAAAATGCTTGGTGTGATATTTATGCACAACTTGATCAGGGGTGACATAGACAGCCCTGATCTGTTGAGCCGCATAAACTTCACGATTCCTATTAGACTGACTAGAAATTTTATACCGTTGTTCCTTCCACTTTGTAGATCGAATTATGGGATCGGATTATAATTCCCTCTACCATATTATATCCACCACTAATTCTCTTCCTCTTATTAAATTACTCATCCTTACATACCTTTGTAGTAATTAGTAATTGTAGTGGTATTTGTATTTTGATTGCATGCTTAGTTTCTTAGTAAGTTTAGTGCTAATTTTCCTCGAAAGTTAGTCTAATAGCTATCTTTCTTGCATGTTCGCGTTCGGTTCAACTACGCACCGTGCGTCATGCGGCAGCGCCCCTCGGTCGGTTGGGCGGGAGGAGGGCTGCGTTTTGCCTGGGATCCGCGCGTAACAGCCTTCTGCTGGTTTCACAAGGGCCTCTTGAAAGATGCAGTCATTGCATGTCAACGTCCAAGAAGAAAATTAATGTCATCGCATACATTTTGGCAAATTGAAATATTACTTGGCCATAAATACCTAGTTCAGTGCCAGCCGCATCCTTTCTCTGCCTTCGAGTGAAATATTTCAACACCCTGCAGTAATCTCTGAATCCCACACCAGACGCAGGAAGCAAACAAGACAAATGGTAATAGCAATCATTGGGCGCACGGTATATAAGATTTTCTATTAATCTGAAGGTTCTTGGTCTAAATAATATAATGCCGGGTTTCTATTATTATTTGTCAGCACTCTATTTTCTTCTTTCATACATAGCCGCTCAAATCACGACTTTCTTGATTTCTTCCCCTGCAAAATATTTTCTAAAACGCGACTTTCACCAATCACCTTCGACGTTCTCTTATCGCCCCGAGTCTATGATCCTCTGTGAGGGAAAATAATATTCAAATGACAAGAATTACGGACCAGCAAAGTAACGAAGACAAGGCATATAAGATCATACACTGTGAATAATCTCGTAGTGAATTCATCCACAGCCTTATGAATGCATGCACTGTGTGGTGGAGTACACATTTCATAAAGTGGCAAGTGCCTTTCAAAAGTTCTGACAGATTTGATACTTGTACAATCTAAAAAGAAAGAAGGAAAAGTTTTTTTTCTGTTTAATAGATTGGTAAAAGTGGATGTGTGTAACGTCCAGAAGGAATCGTTTCCGACCCCATAAAGTATATATATTCTTGATCAGCATCAATAGCCGAGTCGATTGAGCCATGTCTGTCTGTCCGTCTGTCCGTCCGTCCGTCTGTCCGTCTGTCCGTCCCTATTAGCGCCTAGTGCTCAAAGACTATAAGAGCTAGAGCAACGATGTTTTGGATCCAGACTTCTGTGATATGTCACTGCTACAAAAATATTCCAAAACTACGCCCCGCCCACTTCCGCCCCCACAAAGGACGAAAATCTGTGGCATCCACATCTTTAAAGATACGATAAAACCAAAAAAGCAGAATCGCAAAAATAACCATATCTTTTAGACTGCAGAATCTGAATTGGATCGTACTATTATTATAGCCAGCATCAAGAAAACAATTTCATTTTTTCTCGCCCTGTCTCTCTCTAACACACACGTAGCATAGCCGGCTTTGCTTAGAGTAAAACATTAGCGCCTAGATCTCAGAGACTATAAAAGCTAGAGCAACCAAATTTGGTATCCACACTCCTAATATATCGGACCGAGACGAGTTTGTTTCAAAATTTCGCCACACCCCCTTCCGCCCCGCAAAGGATGAAAATCTGGGGATATTCACAAATCTCAGAGACTATTAAGGCTAGAGTAACCAAATTTGGTATCCGCACTCCTGTTAGATCTCACTTTAAAACGTGTATCTCAAAATTTCGCCCCACCCCCTTCCGCCCCCACAAAGAACGAATGTCCGTTGCATCCACAATATTGAGGATACGAGAAAACTAAAAACGCAGAATCATAGATAATGATCATATCTATCAGATTGCTGAATCTGGATCAGATCAGATCTTTTTTATAGCCAAAAGGAACAAATCAATTTGCACTGGCTACGCAGCCCCCGACGTCACGCTCAGACTGATTTTCTGTCTCTCTCGCACGCACTCTTTGTCGTGTCGTTCAATATTAGCGGCGTCTGCCGGAGGAGAGCCATACTGACTTAGTATCGGGTATAACCGTAGAGTTGCTGTGTCCGCAGCAACTCACAACGTTCCCCCTCGTTTTTCTATTCAGTCCGCGGGGGTCGGTCAACTCCAGATCCTGGTCCTGCTGCCAAAGTAAATTCTGTGGAGTTTTGTTTCGCCGTATTTTTAGTTGCTTGGAGCTGAAATTCCAGTTATTCGGTACAACATGTTGTAACAAAATGAATTCCCCTAAAAAACTTGCCTGTTTTGGCAGGCTGGCAGGCTGGCAGCCAGGCAATTTCTATTTCCATTTAATAGCAAAAGTTTTTATACAACATTCGAAATTTGTGCCAAAAATATTCTTGCTCGTAAGGCACCAAAGTTTCCTGTTTTGCCATAAAAGGAAAAGGTGTGCCCGAGCTGTAGGGTTTGCCATAAAAACCGAATCCTGCTGGGATACTGGATTCTGGATTTGCAATTTGATTCGAATTACTTTGAGCTGTTGCTCTTGCTGTGGCTCTTCCACGTCATGCCCCTCTGGCCATTTATTGAAAGGTTACATTTCAAAACGTGAAGATACTTCTCATGGTCTTACAGAATTTAATAACTGAAAGAAAGCAAGGAAAATGTGAAATATTTATGAGAGGGTGGAGGAGAGTCGCCTGGTGTTTTCCCCAAAATGTATTTCCCCCCGACGGAAGGAGGGGAGGTCTTGCAGGGGCGGCCAAGGGCAAGTATCGTGGGAGAGGGTCTTTGAATTTGCAATTTTAATTTGAAAACAATAAACTAAGTCCATCGATTAAATCCTGCGCACGTAAGGCCGCCTGGCTTAGTTATCCCCGCCCGCCCATCGTTGTCCCCATTGTTCGACTGCTGTCCCCACCCGTTCCGCTGATTCGTTTCCCCATATTTATGCGGACTTCCTATGAAGAGAGGAGAGGGGGTCCTTCATTATGCCAGCGATAGTATCGCCTCGAAAACGAGGACAGACCGAGAGGAATGGCCGGCCTAATGTTTTTCCAAGGAAAGCCTTCGCGTCGGCTGCAAGCCGAAATTCAAGAACAAGAACTTACGACCATAAAAAGCGGCTTCTCTTTCTCTATCTCAGTCATTCCATCCTTCTCTGATTTGTCAGTGGTTGCGGGTATTGCCCATCTCTGGCGATATTTCATTTGGTTACAGTAAGAGCATGGGGGGCTAAGAAATAAATTTAGCGCGTAATCAGGGCTTAATGCTGAGGCTGGCCAAATCCACATAAGAGCTGTCAAAGGATAATTTCCATGATATCCATCACACTACAAATGGGAAAACTAACCGAAGGCCCCCGGTCCAAAAGGAACGAGGGGGAACGTTGTGAGTTGCTGCGGACACCGCAACTCTACGGTTATACCCGATACTAAGTCGGTATGGCTCTCCTCCGGCAGACGCTGCTAATATTAAACGACACGACAAAGAGTGCGTGCGAGAGAGACAGAAAATCAGTCTGAGCGTGACGTCGGGCGCTGCGTAGCCACTGAAAATTGATTTCTTGCTTTTGGCTACAAAAATGATCCGATCTGATCCAGATTCAGCAATCTGATAGATATAGTCATTATCTATTATTCTGCGTTTTTAGTTTTCTCGAATGTGCAATATTGTGGATGCAACAGATTTTCGTCCTTTGTGTGGGCGGAAGGGGTGGGGCGAAATTTTGAGATACACGTTTTATAGTAAGATCTAACAGGAGTGCGGATAGCAAATTTGGTTACTCTAGCCTTAATAGTCTCTGAGATTTTTGAATATCCCCAGATTTTCGTCCTTTGCGGGGGCGGAAGGGGTGTGGCGAAATTTTGAAACAAAATCGTCTCGGTCCGATATATTAGGAGTGTGGATACCAAATTTGGTTGCTCTAGCTTTTGTAGTCTCTGAGATCTAGGCGCTAATGTTTTACTCTAAGCAAAGCCGCCTATGCTACGTGTGTGTTAGAGAGAGACAGGGCGAGAAAAAATGAAATTGTTTTCTTGATGCTGGCTATAATAATAGTACGATCCAATTCAGATTCTGCAGTCTAAAAGATATGGTTATTTTTGCGATTCTGCTTTTTTGGTTTTATCGTATCTTTAAAGATGTGGATGCCACAGATTTTCGTCCTTTGTGGGGGCGGAAGTGGGCGGGGCGAAGTTTTGAAATATTTTTGTAGCAGTGACATATCACAGAAGTCTGGATCCAAAACATCGTTGCTCTAGCTCTTATAGTCTTTGAGCACTAGGCGCTAATAGGGACGGACAGACGGACAGACGGACGGACGGACGGACGGACGGACGGACGGACAGACAGACAGGGCTCAATCGACTCGGCTATTGATGCTGATCAAGCATATAAGTTAACACCCTAAGAGTTCAATACTCTTATTTTCCATTAAAACAGAAAAAAGTATAAAAATTCTTGCCCAATAGTTTATTACCCAATTGTAATAACAATGCGCAAGAATTCTGTCACAATTTACACAAAAAGTAAAAACCATTTCCTGCCTAAAACAAGAACCGAAACATTGTATTTCTGGAAGTGCTTATGCGCTCCACTTCAAGTCAGCACTTCACGAGAAACCATCGCCCCCACCCCGTCTTCGACGTCGCGACTGCGATAATGTCGACAATGCATTTTTGATGACTCCGCTGTTCTTCACCCCCAACATCGACCAGCAACATTGACTTCCTATTGCCGTTCAATAACTGCAACTCCGCTGTCGCCACTGACGCCGCCGCCTACAATAATTCTGAAGACCCCAACAATTCGGCCTCTGCCGAAGTTCCTCTGCCGCATTCATCGATAGGTTTCTTTAAGAATTATAATTCTAGATTTAAGCAGTCACATTCTGATATTCAATAAAAGCACTTCGCTAAAGTGAACAGAATCAAAATAATCTTTTATTTTGTCTTTCGAATAAGGATAAAATTAACTGGCGCCCGAGCAGGGACATGACTAGTGAACAACACAGCAAAAAGTTTAGTACGTTCGCGAAAACTGCAAAAACTTGCAGCCGTCGGTCTCAATAATAATTACCGGTGTGACTCACAATATTTCGTAATATTGTCCGGTATAACCCATCGGTGACTGCAATTCCTGAAAGTTCCGTACTCAGGAAAACCAACCAAAAAGGAGCGAAGTCCAGGAACCTCAGTAAGGTGATACCATCATAAAAGGGACCAATTCCGGATCGCCCGTTGGAGGAGCCACATCCAACATGTTAAGGTACGTAAAACAAAAACAAAACGACGAAAACCAAAAACATTTTTTTCAAGTGAAAATAAAATAAAGTTAAGAAAAAAATTCACAAAAGTGAAACAATTAAAAAAAAAAAAATTTTCCGCGCGATACAAAAAATTATAAAACGGGAAACAAAACCCCAAAGGGAAAAAGAAAATACCTATTCACATATTTCAAAAACCATATTCATATCTTACAAATACTTAATTCTTGCACATAATGGCAAATCCTAATAACCTAATCAGCCCTGCCGTTCTGGTTCAAGACCCCAATGCTGGTACAAATATGAGTAGGCAAGAAATTACATCCTTGGTAACCAATCTAGTGAACACTTTATTCGAACGAGCCTCACCTAACCCTAACACCGACTTCCTCAACGCAGTTGAAGTAAACCCTGCACTTCCTCACCATGCGAGTGACTACGACAAAATCCCAGACTTAGTGAAAAGTATTCGGGAATTTTCGGAAAGCTTAAATGAATTTAGTTCCTGGAAGAAGGGAGTAGATAGGATTCTAGGGGACTTTGCAGACATAGTAGGAACCCGAAAGTACGTTGGGATCCTTCAAGTCATTCGAAACAAGATTGTCGGAAATGCCGATACGGCATTAGAATCATACAACATTCCTCTTAATTGGAATGCTATTTCCAAATGTTTAACCCTACACTATGGTGACAAGAGAGACCTGAGTACATTAGAGTACCAGATGACCATGCTAGTGCAGGGAAATCAACAGTCAGTGGAAGATTATCATCAAGTCGTTTATCACCAAATATCACTGATTCTAAATAAAATAGGTTGCATGGAATTAGGAAGGGAAGCAGAACAATTAATGACCAAACTATACCGCGATAAAGCTTTAGATACTTTTGTCAGAGGACTGCGAGGAAATCTTCCTCGACTCCTGGGTATGAAAGAACCAGCAGACCTCCCATCAGCTCTACACCTTTGTTTAAAATTAGAAAACCAGAACTATCGTTCCAATTATGCTTACGCCAAAGCACCCACTATTGGATTTAGGGGATCAAACCAAAAACCAATTCCAGCACCCCGATCAAATATCAACTATAATAACTTTAGGCAACCTCTTCAGTACCACCAGTATAATCAATATAAACCTTCAGCTCCTCCCAGACAAAACTATAATTACCAAACACCTCAAGTTACACAGAGTTATCCCCGTCAACAATTCCCTCAGAATAACATTCCGAATCGTCCGATCGCACCAAAGCCAATGCCAAAACCAGAACCAATGGAGATAGATCCAAGTCTCCATACTAGAAATGTCAACTATATGAATCGTCCGCATTTTCAAGCAGGAAAACGACCCCCAACAACTCCAAATGTAATAGAAAAAAGACAAAGACAATTCAATATCCAAACTGGCGAAACCGACGAAACTCAAACGAACTCTTCGCCTGATGCAATAAATTACGCAACTTTGGCTCACTACCCTATATAGAGTGTAGATTGAGCAGTGGACAGACCTTAAAAATCTTAGTAGATACCGGCTCTAATAAAAGCTATATTCAACCCCAACATGTTAATAACCCAATTTTAAACCAAAAACCTTTTAACGCTATCACCTTTAGTGATAGCATAAAAATAACTCACCATAAAATTGCAAACCTTTTCAATATCCCTAATATTAATGTAAAATTCTTTCTGTTACCCACCTTAAAATCATTTGACGCCATACTAGGAAATGACTACCTCAAAGAATTAGGAGCAGTCATTGACATAAAAAAACGAACACTAACAATAAACAATGGTCATGTTATTCCGATAAAGGAAAAATTCTTGGAAGCAGTGAATGTCATATTCAATAGGACAGAACATCTAACAGAAACACAAAAACTAGCCCTTGAAAACCTCTTTAAAACACACTCTAATTTGTTCGCAGATCCAAACAGAAAACTTACTTACACCACAAACATTAAAGCAGATATCCGCACCACCACTGATACTCCAGTTTATTCACGATGTTACCCCCTACCAGTGGGATCCAAAACAGAAGTAGAGAAACAAATAAAAGAACTACTAGATGACGGGATAATTAGACCATCTAGGTCAAAAGAAAAAATTCAGAGTAGTCATCGACTACAGGAAACTAAATTTAGTTACTGTTGCCGATAAATATCCCATTCCAAATATAAATGAAGTTTTAGCACAACTAGGAAACAACAAGTTCTTTTCAGTACTAGATCTTAAAAGTGGTTTCCATCAAATTCTATTAAAAAAATCCGATATCGAAAAAACTGCATTCTCCATCAACAACGGTAAATACGAATTCACACGTCTCCCCTTTGGACTAAAAAATGCACCGGCAATATTCCAACGCACCCTTGACGATATCCTACGACCACATATTGGTGAAATCTGCTATATTTATATTGACGACATAATTATTTTTGGGAAAGATGAAAAAACACATGCTAACAATCTCGCGACCATATTCGATACCCTTGAACAAGCCAATATTAAATGCCAACTCGACAAATGCGAGTTCTTTAAAAATAAAGTAGAATTTTTAGGATTTATTATTTCCGA
This sequence comes from Drosophila miranda, assembly GCF_003369915.1. Taxonomy (NCBI): domain Eukaryota; kingdom Metazoa; phylum Arthropoda; class Insecta; order Diptera; family Drosophilidae; genus Drosophila; species Drosophila miranda. The sequence continues at coordinate 38,233,459 of NW_022881603.1, forward strand.
TAGAGGCATAGAAACAAATCCTTGTCCGAAAACATTAAAGAATCTCAGATCCTTCTTAGGATTGTCCGGTTACTATAGAAGATTCATAAAGGACTATGCAATGCTAGCCAAACCACTTACCTCATTATTAAGAGGGGAAGATGGTCGCGTATCTAAAAACAATTCGAGCAAAAAAATCATTCACCTTGACCCAGAGGCAATGGAAGCTTTCGAAAAACTCAAGAACACCCTCATTTCGACAGAAGTCATTTTACAATACCCAGATTTCAATAAAGAGATTCAACTCACAACAGATGCCTCAAATTTCGCATTAGGAGCAGTTCTTGCTCAGAATGACAAACCAATATCCTTCATTTCCCGAACCCTTTCGAAAGCCGAAGAAAATTATGTAGCAAACGAAAAAGAAATGATAGCAATAATATGGTCATTGAAGTCTTTGAGAAATTATCTCTATGGGGGAGCAAAGGTAAAAATTTACACCGACCATCAACCCTTAACCCATTCCATGAGCGATTGGAATGGAAACGCGAGAATAAAACGATGGAGAACATTTTTGGAAGAGTACGACTATCAGCTAATCTACAAACCAGGAAAAGCCAATGTAGTAGCTGACTCTTTGTCCAGAATCAAGGAGATAAACTCCAGCACGACACAACATAGTAGCCAAAATTCCTCCGAAAGTGAGTAAATCAAATGAATCTGTTGATGTAGATTCACTTGATTTTGTGGTGAATGTCAATTCATCACGTCGGGGTCACCAAATGAACAAATCAAATGAATCTGTTGATGTTGATTCTGGTGATTGTCAATATGACAATCGTATGCTGAAAATGTAAATTTGTATGCTACCGGTTCATGTACTTGAACAAATTGGGCTTCGGAGATGTGTGTTCGGGCCAGCCGCTGAAGAATAACCGTAACTTTAACATTATTATTGTATGAGCAGAGAGAGCCGCCTATGTTGTAAAGCGTTGACGTTCTGCTGCTGCGCTCTCCCGCTAAAGGGGCTCTCTGCTGCCGCCACTTCGGCAATCACTTTGATCTAACGCCGTCGTCTATAGTTTAGTTTTATGCTAACCCCTCTGCGCATTGGTTGCATATCGATCTCGCATAAGGTTTATCTGGCAATAGCAAGCAATCTACTTCCGCTAAGCCACCAAGATTAAATACGAATTATAAAGTTTAACCCGAAATCTCTTTTCATTTTTGAAACACATAGGTGCCAAAAAAGCTTGGCATCTCAAACATTGGTGACCCCCCGACGTGATATAAAACCATTGCTTAATCGCGTTCCGTTAAAACACTTATTCTTTATACAATATTTTGTTGTTGGGTAGTTTAACTACCAACAAATACATTTGGGTGCACGTTGAAAAACAGTTTAAAGTGCAAATTCAGTGAGAGTGCGGCTGGAATATTTATAGACAAATTCCGGTACTTTAACCGTCGAATCTCTCATTCTCTGCGCGGCTGCAGCCGCGGTTCTTGACTTTTCGTGTCTTGCATTCTCGCTCTCGCGTCTATACATCGTCGCTTAAGCGGTATTTCATTTTCCGTTGTTGTGTCGAATTGCACAACGGTTAACATGGACAACGATCCGAATACAGGCGCGGGCGGAAATATTGTGGTGGATGATTTTAGACTGAGTCTGTATAAGCGTAAAAGTCAGTCATTATATGATCGATTGCACAGGCTTGGCGAATCCTTCGCGGGGAATAAAATCGATAAGCTGACCGCCGCGGAAGTCGAGGTGCGCCTTGATATGTTGGCAGAAACTCGAGAGGAATTTAATAAGGCCCATAATGAGTTGGAGGCTCTCGATCAAAACGAGATTGGGAGTGAGCTGCGCGAAATCTTCGATACTCTTTTCATATCGTTGAAAGCTGAGTTGCTGGCTGCTGTTGAAGTAAGCCAGTCACACGCCGCTGCCCATTCTACGACTCTGCCAAGCCATTCCGGACATAGTACCATCATCATGGCTCACAAGCAGCGACTTCCTGAGCTGAAGGTGCCTAAGTTTTCTGGTGGATACGTCGAGTTCTCGGATTTTATGGCAATGTTCAAATCGGTGATTGAAGCAGATGCGGATCTCAGTGACATCGAGAAATTCCAGCACCTGCGCTCTTGCCTCGCTGATGCGGCTTTGGATTCGGTTCGATCGTTAGAGCTCTCCAGTGCAAATTATCGTGCGGCTCTGGATATACTTAATAAACGCTTTAATAACAAAAGACTTGTTTTCCAGGCACACATCAAGAAGATTCTTGGGCTAAAGAGGGTAGACTCGCCTTCTGCTAAAAGGCTTCGGGAGTTTTCGGATGCAGTCAATTTACACATGCGAGCGTTGCAGACATTGGGAACTGCTGAGGAGATTTCAGGATTCATGGTCATCAAGATGCTGCTGCAGAAGTTGGATTCGAAGACGCAAACCAAATGGGAGGAGCACACATCGTCGGATGCTATACCTACTGCAGAGGAATTCTTCGAATTCTTGCAGCAACGCTGCCAGAAAATGGAGCGGTTGGAATATGCTACAGCGACACACGCTAGTAGCGATCAGGTGGGAAAAAACCATTCCTATACGCAGGTTAAAAAAACGTTTGTAGCTTCCAACTCTTCCGCCGACCCGTCTGTATGCGTCTTTTGCCACTCAGCGGGCCATGGAATATACTCGTGCAAGATATTCGGAAATCTCTCACCGCTGCTGCGCCACAAAGAAGTGAAGAAGCTTTCCCTATGCTTCAATTGCCTAAAGCCGGGCACCGGACCCGCGCATGCAATAGTGGAAAATGTCGAGTATGCGGCGGTATGCATCATAGTTTGTTGCACTTCGATAGTATACAGCCCACAACACAAGGCTGCCCAGGTATTACTCCTCCCGATCTGGCCGTTCAACCGGACACTCTTTTCGTTGCTCAAAATTCTGCTAGCAGCTCGTCTCTACCTTCGTCTACCTCTCTTGCTGCCCAAGGTCTTCACTCTGATGTCGTGCTTCTGGCTACAGCCGTGGTTCTCGTAAAGAATCGGTCTGTCGTTTTAGTTCCTTGTCGTGCCATCTTAGATTCAGGATCGCAGCTGCATCTCGTCACATCCAGGTTCGCCCAGCAGCTTCAGCTTAGGAGAACTCAATCGTCTGCACTTGTGTCTGGGCTGGGCGATACCAGCGTTTCTACTGAGGGATCCACCATAAGCATTTGTATGCATTCTCGCACCTCTGCTTACACAACTACACTTACTGCTCTCATCGCCCCCACGATTACCGATTCTCAACCAAGTATGACAGTAAATGTATCCGATTGGCGTATTCCATCTAACATTCAGCTCGCTGATCCTGCATTTTTCAATCCTCAACGGGTTGATCTTCTCATTGGTGCGAGCGTTTTTTATGATCTCCTCTGCGTAGGGCAAATCAAACTCACCGATGGACTGCCTCTTCTGCAGAAGACCCGGCTTGGGTGGATCGTATCTGGCGGTGGACAGAAGGTATCAAGCTCGGCGTTTTTGGCTACGCACAATTGTCCAGATTCGATAGCTGAGATGGAAGCAAGGTTGGATAAAACTCTTCGTATGTTTTGGGAAGTCGAGAATTGTGTGGAGGCTGGTTTGAATACCAAAGAAGAAGACGATTGTGAAGCACATTTCGTAAGCCACCTTTCACGGTTGCCATCCGGGGAGTATGCAGTTCGTCTGCCGCTAAATAACAATACTGATCGTTTAGGAGAATCTTATGCTCAGGCTTATCGACGGTTTATCAGTCTGGAGCGAAAACTGGAGCGTAATCCTACACTCAAGGAGCGGTATTCCGCCTTTATGAGGGAGTACATTGATTTGCATCATATGCACCAGTCCTACCCTCTTGGCTCAGCTGCTCTGCGGCAGGACTGCTACGTGGATGACCTTATTTCGGGTGGTAATTCGGTCGCACAGGTCATGGACAAGATGCACCAAACATCAGCTTTACTGTCCCGTGGTAATTTTAGACTTAGGAAATGGTGCTCCAGTCACCAGGAAGTACTTGAGGGAACCCCTGAAGATGACATAGAGAAGTTCCTAAAGTTTAATGATGGAAGCGACATTGCCAAAACTCTCGGCTTAGCGTGGGACCCTGCTTCGGATCAGCTGCTTTTTGCCTTGTCCGCACTGGACACAAACTCAAAGCCATCAAAGCGGTCGGTTTTATCTACGATTGCGCGGTTCTACGACCCTCTTGGATTGATAAATCCAGTCATTGTCAGGTGCAAAATCTTCCTTCAGCAGCTTTGGAGAGAAAATTTGGATTGGGATGAAAGCCTACCCTCAGCCTTGCATTCAACGTGGATGGACATAAAGGAGATTCGGCGCAATGGTCAAGTCATGAAATCCAGTTCTATTAGTTCGCTCAACCCGTTCATCGATCATTCTGGACTAATTAGAGTTGGAGGTCGTCTTGGCAACTCATCGCTAGGATTTGACGCTCAGCACCCGCTCATTCTGCCAAAGGGACATTCCATTACATTTGCGCTGATAAGATATTATCATGAAAGAAACCTCCATGCCGGACCTCGCGCCTTGCTATCCAAAATTCGGCTGGAATATTGGCCCATTGGAGGTGTTAAGGCAGTGTCAAGGGTCGTCAGCAGATGTGTGAGATGCTTCAGGACTAGGCCGCGCATGGTCGAACACATCATGGGCGACCTACCTAAGGAACGTTTGGAAGGATCTCGAGCTTTTGAAGTCACTGGAGTAGATTACTGTGGACCTTTTTTCTACCGATCAGAAATCCGCACGAGGCCTCCGATCAAGTGCTACATTAGCGTATTCATCTGTTTCACTTCTAAGGCTATACACATGGAGCTCGTAAAGGATTTGACCACCGCATCGTTTCTAGGCGCACTAAAGCGTTTTACTTCCACTCGAGGAAGGCCAAGTCAAATTTGGTCGGACAATGCGACAAACTTCGTTGGGGCCAAGAACGAGCTTCTGGAGCTAAAGAAGCTTTGTCTGAGCGAACCGCATATGAAGGAGGTCCACGAATCCTGCTTGGCTGACACGATCGACTGGCGTTTCATCCCACCTCGCTCTCCGCATTTTGGCGGGTTGTGGGAAGCGGCCGTGAAGACCGTAAAATATCACCTGTACCGCTCAGTTGGACCATCTGTGCTTAGCTTCGACGAGCTGCGCACTCTGATCTGTCAGATCACTGCAATTGTTAACTCTCGCCCTTTGCTCTCGCTTTCAGAAAATCCTGATGATTTAGACGTTTTGACTCCTGCTCATCTGCTTTTAGGCGGCCCCCATGAGCAAATCCTCGAGCCTGACCTAACGAAGCTGAACTACAATCGTCTGGATGGCTGGCAGCGGGTCACCCAACTACAGCAAATATTTTGGAGCCGTTGGCGCGAAGAGTATCTCACTCTTTTGCAAGAGCGCGCGAAGTGGCGTACCCCCGCGCAAAACATCTGCAAGAACGACCTCGTTCTGGTGAAGGACGAAAATCTTCCTCCAATGCGTTGGCCACTGGCTAGAGTGGTCGATGTCGTTTTGGGCAAGGACGGAGTGTGTCGCGTCGCTGACCTGAAGACATCCTCAGGAAACATCAGGAGGGCCGTCACTCGGCTATGTTTGCTGCCCCTTAAGGAATCTGTTGAGAGACTAGCTCCCAACGGGGGGAGTATGTTCGGGCCAGCCGCTGAAGAATAACCGTAACTTTAACATTATTATTGTATGAGCAGAGAGAGCCGCCTATGTTGTAAAACGTTGACGTTCTGCAGAGCTGCTGCGCTCTCCCGCTAAAGGGGCTCTCTGCCGCCGCCACTTCGGCAACTACTTTGATCTGCTGCCGCCACTTCGGCAATCACTTTGATCTAACGCCGTCGTCTATAGTTTAGTTCTATGCTAACCCCTCTGCGCATTGGTTGCATATCGATCTCGCATAAGGTTTATCTGGCAATAGCAAGCAATCGGCTTCCGCTAAGCCACCAAGATTAAATACGAATTATAAAGTTTAACCCGAAATCTCTTTTAATTTTTGAAACACATGGGTGCCAAAAAAGCTTGGCATCTCAAACAATGTGAATACGTCAGAGTTTTCTTTCGTACTGATTTTATTTGGTAAAATGCAAGGTTTCTATGAGTATGATTGTTTACTTAGGATCTTAGGTATGTTTAATTAGTTCTGAGTATAATATTGCTAGGGAAATGTGTTATATCTATTTAGGACTAAGCAATTACTACAAATCCAACAGTGGAATATTCAAAGGGTCATATTTATGACGGTCACAATGGTTATCATGCAGATGGTGTGAGATTTGACCACATGCAGGTCATCCAGAATGTGTTTTATGATAGTGCCGTAAATATCTTAACAGTGTATGTACACAAATGCATGCAGCTGTCCGTTGTATATTTATTTAGGTCAGTAGTGCATGTCACATATTTATATTTAGAGCATATTATCGTTTATTTCTTTAGGTGGCTGGGAAATCTTAACCTTTTTATGGCTAGCTATTTGTCTAGGTCTAATCATACGATTTTGTACTTTAGTTGAAATCGTACATCCTCCCGGCCGTTGAACATAGTATGCTCAACCATCATCAATATTGATTGTGAACGGATGCCTTGGTGCGTTTTCTTCACTAGCTGATGAGCTAAGTGTATGTCTCTGCTGAGAAGGGAGTCTTGTTGTGTACCACCTTTTAACCAGATGAATCATTACATGATCATAATTTGTTCTAGTAGTTTAGGCTTGGCTCTAGTGCATTTCGCGCAGTTCTGCACAATACTTCTGGCCATGTTTTTTCCTTTGAGTATCCAGTACTGTTGTCTTGATGCTGCCAGCAATGCCTGGGGGCCGCAATGCATGTTTTCCTTGTGTATCTTACCAAGGATCAACTTCACAATTGGATCGTTGTAGGGCAGGAGCATTGGGTGTTTGGCGTCAAATGAAATGTTTGCCGCTTCCAGTCGACCACCTACTCGTAAGATTCCCTTCTGATCCATGAATGGTGTTAGAGAGTTAATCGAACTTCCCTTTTGTGTTTCCTTATGTTTTGTTAAGTGACGTATGTCTTCTTTGAAGTCATTCTGTTGTATGTAACGAATGACAATTTTCTGAGCTTCTTTCATCTCATTAAATTGGACAGTCTTGCTTGTGTGCGTTTTCTTTCCTCGAAAACGCATCATGTAAGCTACTATTCTCAATAGCTTGTTGTATGAGTTGTTGTGCTTTATTTTGTAGATTAGGTCATCCTCTTGAGTGATAGTCATAATTGATGACTGACCAATCTTTTGGGGATTTGCACTGATCAAATCCTCTTTTGTAGCCACAAATGGTGGTGGCCATGTAGATGTTGGGCCGTGTAAAAATAGTGGTCCATAAAACCACATGCTATGTTTTATGAACTTCGTCGCCGTCATTCCTCTGGAGAGTACATCTGCTGCATTATTTTCGGATGAGACATGCCTCCACTGTCTTTGTATCGTCAATTCTTGAATCGTAGCTATTCTTGTAGCTACGAATTTGTCTCGGATGGATGACGAGCAGTTAATCCATGACAATACGATCCTTGAGTCAGACCAAAAGAAGGTTGATGCATCTTCCATTGATAACTCTTCCTTTACTTTTGCTGTCAATTGAGCACCTAACACCGCCGCTTTTAGTTCCAAACGGGGTAATGTTAATGCATTGATGGGCGCTTAATGTGATTTGGCACATAGCAATTGAATCGTTGCCCGCTTATCCTTATGTATTGCTCGGATATATACTGCAGCTCCAAAACAATCCAAGCGGATCGAAGATCCTAAAAATTTCGGATACGACATCTCTTCTGGATATTGTTTCCTTAGTGGCAATCTCCGTTTTTCCACAGAAATGGTCGGATTTAGGCATCCACGTTATTCCCAGGGTCTTCACGCTGCAGTCTTCATAAGTGGTATCCTCCAGTTGTACATTTGGAATCATGTCTTCCTTCGGAATGTTCTGTAGTATGTGCACGTTGTTTGTGCACCATTTTCTCAGCTTAAATCCAGAATTTTGTAGGAGTTGGTTATGTTCCTTCTGTTTCTGGAGGGCCTCTGGTTTTGAATCTGCTCCTGTTAAGCAATCATCCACATAGAAATCCTTTTCTAGTGCATCAGCTCCAGCCGGGTATTCTCTCTTGCCCTTTTGAGCAAGATATTGTAGGCATTTTGTGGCTAAATATGGAGCTGCCTTAGTTCCGTATGTTACAGTTTTGAGTCTGTAATATCTCAGATCTTCTGATGGATCATTTCGCCATACAATTGTTTGATAGTACTGGTCCTCAGGATTGACCCAGATCTGACGATAAATTTTTTCGATGTCTGCCGTAAATACATATTTGTGCAACCGGAATCGAAGCAATATTGAAAATATCGAACTTTGCACAGTCGGACCGTTATGCATCAAATCGTTGAGTGATTTGCCGGACGACGTAACAGCAGAAGCATCAAAGACAACTCTCAATTATAGCTTGCCTTGGTTTCCGGATCTCGTGACAGTCGTTTTTCCAGGCAAAAAAGTCGACGTGTAGCCAAATCACGGCTCTCCCCTAGGGAAGAAGCATCTTCCAAAAATGGGAGTCTGACAATGAATTTCTTGTCACATGCCATTTGAATATTTTGAACAAAATATTGCTCACATCGCTTCTCTAGAGGGGATAAGCATGGTGTGTTGGTCGGGAATGAATCCAATTCCCAAAAGTTGGAGATTTGCTGATCCACCTTGTCCTCCTCAGTCAAAACTGCACACGTGCTTTGTCTCTTTGACTCCTGTCTTAACTTGCCAGCCACTATCCAGCCTAGTTTCGTTTCCTGTAGCCTGGGCAATCCTTTTCCAATTGATACATGCTTGTCTTGCATGATTTCGAAGTAATGTTCTGCTCCCAACAGTATGTCTATTTTTCCAGTCTTGTCAAAGTTGGGATCCGCCAAAGTGATATTTTTCGGAAGCTTCCAACGAGACGTATCAATTGACTGTGCTGGTTGATCTGCCACTATGTGTGTCAATACTATTGCTTCTAGTCTTGTATTAAACTTGTTATCTTGTGAAGTAAGCATAACATTGACTCTTGCTTTTAACGTTTGTTTCCCTCCGCCAATCCCATTTATTTGTAGTTCTGATTTTGTGACTTTCAGATCTAATATTTTCAATGCTCTTTCAGAAATCACATTGACTTGAGAGCCTGAATCAAGTAGGGCTCTAAATTCACCCATTTGTCCATTGTTGCCTTTTATTGTAACAAGAGCAGTAGCTAGTAATACATAAGTGTTTTGACTACTATTTGCTGATGCTGCAGTTTTGGCTTCAGACTTGATTTCCAAATGTAGTAGAGTGTTGTGTCCTTTATTGCACTTAACACAATCTCTTCGTTGGCAATTCTTTGCAGTGTGATCGCGTTTGAAACATTTGACGCAAAGTTGGTTCTTTTGAACCCAATTTAACCTCTCTGCGACAGTTTTTTTTAAAAACTGCGTGCATTTGTAAATAGCGTGATTTGGCTTTTCACAAAAATAGCAGACATACTGACTTTCAGTTCCTGCTGAGGCACATGTGATGGGTTTCTTTGTTTTTTCCCATCCAATGGCTTCCAAGGTAAGGAACCTTTGTTCGAGAAATTTCATTAATTCGCTCAAAGGCTGTAATTTCTTTGTACTTGGTATGGATTGTTCATACAAAGTGTGAGTCTGACGATCTAACTTTTTTGTCAAAACACATAGAAGAATCGGATCCCATCCAGCTGTATCTATATTTATGTTATTGAGTGCTGAATATGTTTCCTTTACATTATCGTGCAAAGCCTTAATGGACTTTGCATCATTGGAAGTGCTTGGTTGATCCAATAATTTTTGAAAGAATGCGTTACTAAGCACTCTTTTGTTGCTGAAACGCTCTTGAAGCATGTTCCATGCCGTTGTGTAATTATTTTCTGTTAGCGAAAGGTGGCGTATTAAATTTTCCGCTTCTCCCGTAACATTGGTTTTTAAATACCACATCTTCTGAATGACGGGTACCGATGCTTCATGAATCATTTGTTTAAAAATGTCATGAAATTGTTGCCATTTTAAGTAGTCACCATCAAATTTAGGGATAGGCAGGGGTAATGCATTATGCATATGTGGAGCAGCGATAATTTGCTGAACAGCGTCTGCTTCAGTCATTGTTTGGACTGTTACTACTGCATCTTCAGCTGCAATGTAACTGTTAATGTTATATCCCATTTTCACAGGATCAATGCATTTTTTATAAATTTGAACGTGGATCGCTCTAATCTCAACCCAATATTTTATTATTATTGGTTTGAAGTCCTTTCGCGTCTCATTCGTCATTCTGTTTATGATGCGCTCTAGACCTTTAAGCAGCACCTTTTGTTCTCGGATCATGGGCTCTATTTCAGGCTCACTCTCCATAGATGTAATGGATCCTGTATCTATATCCATTTCTAGTGCAGCTAACTGCTTTGTAAATTCGTCTTTATATCTGACGACCAACTCTTTTGTGTGTTTGAAATATTCGTTAGAGAAATAACTGTGCTCAATTTTTGAGTTTTGAGCTATTTTTTTGATGTTACATTCCTCCTTTGAAAATGCGTCCCAGAGCTTTGATAGGTTCTCAATGCGGGATTTAAAATATTCTGGTTTCTGCTTCCTTTCAGCAGAATCCTTTTTATAATTTCGTACCAGGCTCTGAATCTCTTCGCCTGTGGCAAGCTGCCTGTCTAGCATAACATTAATGCTTGATGATGCCATTTTATTTTATTTATTTTAATACTTTGACCCGATGGAGGTAATTTGTTTGTCACTATGACTGGTTGTGCCTCTACTCACAACCACGAAGATGGTCAAAGTATCTCAATAAATATTTATGACACGGGAATTCTTATTTCCAATTCAACCTTAGTCGCCAAGTTGACTGTGATGGTTGAGTTAGATCCAAATAACTCCAATTACGTTTTCCTTCACCGAAGGTTTTAAATCACAACTGTGAGTGTTGTTGTATGTATGTAAATTGGTCGCCAAGTTGACCAATTATGTAGGATTTTCCAACTAAATCCAAGTTCCAAATCGGGAACAACATCCAGATGAACGGTTAAGTGTCCAAAAAGTCGGGGGTCACCAAATGAGTAAATCAAATGAATCTGTTGATGTAGATTCACTTGATTTTGTGGTGAATGTCAATTCATCACGTCGGGGTCACCAAATGAACAAATCAAATGAATCTGTTGATGTAGATTCACTTGATTCTGGTGATTGTCAATATGACAATCGTATGCTGAAAATGTTATGTATGTATGCTACCGGTTCATGTACCAGTAACAAATGGTCGCCGCAATCGGTACTTGAACAAATTGGGCTTCGGAGATGTGAATACGTCAGAGTTTTCTTTCGTACTGATTTTATTTGGTAAAATGCAAGGTTTATATACAATTTCTATGAGTATGATTGTTTACTTAGGATCTTAGGTATGTTTAATTAGTTCTGAGTATAATATTGCTAGGGAAATGTGTTATATCTATTTAGGACTAAGCAATTACTACAAATCCAACAGTGGAATATTCCAAGGGTCATATTTATGACGGTCACAATGGTTATCATGCAGATGGTGTGAGATTTGACCACATGCAGGTCATCCAGAATGTGTTTTATGATAGGGCCGTAAATATCTTAACAGTGTATGTACACAAATGCATGCAGCTGTCCGTTGTATATTTATTTAGGTCAGTAGTGCATGTCACATATTTATATTTAGAGCATATTATCGTTTATTTCTTTAGGTGGCTGGGAAATCTTAACCTTTTTATGGCTAGCTATTTGTCTAGGTCTAATCATACGATTTTGTACTTTAGTTGAAATCGTACAGAAAGGTTAATTCATAGTATGAAAATACCAATAAATGCTTTTAAAAACCAAATCTTTATTATTCCAGGAAACGAAAATAATTACAAATTTAGTATACCATTTCCAACATTTCATCGACATGAAATTACAAAAACACATTCACCGAAGCTGATTTATTACAAATATTAAAAAAATACCTTAACCCCTCCGTTATTAATGGAATTCAAACAACCGAACATATTATGGGACAAATCCAAAAAATATACCCATCAAATTTCTTCCAATGCAAAGTTAGATTCACACAAAGTAGAGTAGAAGATCTAAGTAACGAAAGCCAACAAGAAGAAGAGATCTTAAAAGTTCACAACAGGGCCCACAGGAATGCCGTAGAAAATCAAAAACAACTCATCGAAAAATTCTATTTTCCAAAAATGAAACAGAAAATTTCCACTATAGTAAAGCAGTGTCAGATTTGTAAGGAAGTAAAATACGACAGACACCCCACTAATCCCGAAATCGTGGAAACACCAATACCACAATATCCAGGTCACACTATTCACCATGATATTTATTCCACAGAAAGAAATTTAGTTTTGACAGCAATAGACAAATTTTCCAAATTAGCCCAAGGAAGAATCATCAAATCCAAATCCATCGAAGATATAAAACCATCCCTGCATGATATTCTGTTTTATTTCGGCGTACCAAAAAATGTAGTAATTGACAATGAAAAATCCTTAAATTCAGCTTCCATAACGTTTATGATGAAAGACCAATTGGGAATTCAGATATTTACAGCTCCACCCTACAAAAGCTCAGTAAATGGACAGGTAGAAAGATTCCATTCAACCCTCTCAGAAATAATGCGGTGTTTAAAAAGTAAAGGAATCTATAGCACATTTCAAGAATTACTGAATCAGGCCATTTACGAGTACAATTTCTCGATACACTCAGTAACCAACAGAAAACCGTTAGAAGTATTCTTTGGTAGAAACGTAACAACAAATCCTGACCAATACGAAATAAGCCGACAAAATAATATTGACAAACTTAAAAACAAACAGGATTTGAAAAATCACAACAAGAAAAAAAAACCGATAATACTATACTCACCAGGTCAAGAAATATTCGTAAGAATAAACACACGGTTAGGATCAAAATTGTCTCCAAGATTTAAAAAAGAAACAGTAAAAGAAGACAATAACACTACAATTAAAACTGTGTCAGGAAAAATTGTTCACAAAAGTAACATAAAAAGTTAATAACTGTCCGATATTCATAGGTCCATGTCCATGTCCGTATTAAAATGACTAAAGGTTATATTATATGAAATAAATACACCCAAAACTAAAAGATTTATCCGATTGCGGGTTCCATCCGATTATAGCACCACGAATCGGAAAATACCCGAAAATACAATTTTTTTACGATATTCTTCATTCTCTTCCAGATTGATAACATCATTACTCCTCCTACAATTAGTAGCTGGATCTATCGAAATAACCAACTATACCGATAGCCATGTTTTAACCATTCATACTAAAACAGGCAAACTAACCTCAGAACATACAAAACTAATTCATGTCATAGATTTAACACTAATAAAACAAACTCTAGACCAAACTCTTTGGTACATAGAAAAAGACCTAAAAAATAATGATTTTTATAACACCTTGGACCATGAAATAAACCAAACTTACCTTATATTAAATACACTTACACCCACTCGACACAGTAGATCTATAGATATGATCGGCACGGCATGGAAATATATAGCCGGAAGTCCCGATCATGATGACCTAAATATGATCCAAAATAATCTTAATGATATAATTTCAAATTATATTAAGCAAATAGTAATAAATACACAATTTGAGAAACGAATAAACAAACTCACAGAAATAAACAATAGACTCTTGAATACAATAAAAAAAAGTCTAAAAATTCAAACCCGACTTATAAAAGAAGAACTAATCAATGTAAAATATGCAATTCAATGGGCAAAAATAAATATAGTAAACACATTCCTTCTTAACGAAAACGAAATAGAGACAATTAAAGAAAACTTTAAGGAAATACTAACCCCACTCAATTCAATAGAAGAAATGCTTGAGTTTGCAGACGTCTCAATTTTATATAATAAAAACACATTACTCTATATTATTAAGATCCCTAAGTTAGAAAAAGAAACCTATAAAGATATCATTATTCGACCGGTCGTCCGAAAAAACCTCATTGTTAATTTACCTTTCCAAGAAATATTTATTAATGAATTGAACACTTACGGAATTAATAAACCATGTAAAGACTACAATAACGTAAAAATTTGCAAAACAAATAATGTAAACAACTTAAACCACGATAACTGTATTAGTAGATTATTGATAGGGAAAGATTCCTCGTGTAACTACAGCAATGCAGAACACATCAAACCTATAGAAGAAATAGATTCCGACTCACTCCTCCTAAATAACTTCAACGGAACAATAAAATGGCAAAACGGCTATGAAAAACTAAGGGGCACGTACTTACTAAAGTACTGGAACGATACAATAAACATTAACGAAAATAAATTTACAAACATTCACAAAACTATAACCAAACCACAAACTCCAATCGTACAAGTAGGCCCATTGCAAGAAAAACGCATAAAAATACTTTCTCTCAAAGCACTCGATGAACTTCACATCAACAATACGAAACACTTAAACTTCCTTCAATCTCACTCCTCAATAAATAGTATGACTCTTATTACGCTATTTACAATTGCAATAATACTGATCATAATATCACATGTGTGTCGAAAACCACAAAAAGTGATACTCAACATTCCTCCAGAAATACCAGACATCAAAATCAAAACCGATACAAAGATACCAACAAACACAAACCAAAATCTTGAATTTAATAACATACCATATTTCTAAAAATTCATTTGAGGACAAATGAAATAAAAGGGAAAGAGTTAACACCCTAAGAGTTCAATACTCTTATTTCCAAACAGAAAAAAGTATAAAAATTCTTGCCCAATAGTTTATTACCCAATTGTAATAACAATGCGCAAGAATTCTGTCACAATTTACACAAAAAGTAAAAACCATTTCCTGCCTAAAACAAGAACCGAAACATTGTATTTCTGGAAGTGCTTATGCGCTCCACTTCAAGTCAGCACTTCACGAGAAACCATCGCCCCCACCCCGTCTTCGACGTCGCGACTGCGATAATGTCGACAATGCATTTTTGATGACTCCGCTGTTCTTCACCCCCAACATCGACCAGCAACATTGACTTCCTATTGCCGGTCAATAACTGCAACTCCGCTGTCGCCACTGACGCCGCCGCCTACAATAATTCTGAAGACCCCAACAATTCGGCCTCTGCCGAAGTTCCTCTGCCGCGTTCATCGATAGGTTTCTTTAAGAATTATAATTCTAGATTTAAGCAGTCACATTCTGATATTCAATAAAAGCACTTCGCTAAAGTGAACAGAATCAAAATAATCTTTTATTTTGTCCTTCGAATAAGGATAAAATTAACTTATATATACTTTATGGGGTCGGAAACGATTCCTTCTGGACGTTACACACATCCACTTTTACCACAAATCTAATATACACCAATACTCATTTTGAGTATCGGGTATAAAAAGGGATGAAGGGACCAGCTTGAAAATGTTTTAGCCATGGTTTTGGTCCTGGCCCTGAATATGGCATTGGCTCTGGCTCTGGCTTCGACTGCGGCTGATGGGAGTGAATTATGGCCAACAAATTAGTGTGGATTAACACGGCTGTGTGTGAATTGTGCAGATGGAATGGAGCGTGAAGTGGAGCCTCGATTTCATTTCATTTGGGGGATGGGTGTTCCATTCGAGGAAAAGCCTTTTAAAGCCAAAGTCAGCTTGATTCATTGTGCACACAAGCGAGGTTTTGATAGATTTCGATTTTGATAGATGCGGGGTAGAGGCTTGTCCAATTTTTTTCCCTTTTTTTTCCTTACCACTTAAAGAACGAGCGGACACACAGAACGATAGAGAGAGAGAGTAGAGTGGATCGCCATTTTGTTGCTGTCAAAGTCATGTGACTGGCGCGTTTACCAACACAATGACAGAAACTCATGGACACAAAAATACAAAAAGAGAGAGAGATAGGGTGCTAGAGACACGCACATAGACCCGCACCATAATCCACTGAACCAATTTGCTAGACAAGAGCCATGTACTATGAGCACCACAATGGATATTGACAGCCGACATTCGTATACTGTAGAGAAGAAATGACTTTTAGCTGGATATGCGGTGGGAAAAAAGCGACAGATGGATGCTCTTCCGCGAAACTGTATATATTTCTAACTAATAAAGCCTTTTTCCTGCTATAGAAGGGGAAATGAATATTAAATATATTAATGTCGGGAGACTATAACTTGAACATTGAACAAAATTCAATTTTTTGGTCTAGAATAGGTAGTTTTTGGTGTTGATAATGCTGAGGTCTTTACGCCCAGTGTACAAATGTCTTTCTATATTTACAAAGCTTTCTCTGTCGGAGCTAACTCTGAAGGACAGCTGTCTTGAGTACAGGCTCCATGTTGGATGAGAATTTCTTTAGACAGAAAGTCTATTAAAGTTGCATGCACATATACATAGAAAACACATACACATACATACGCTCCCACTTTAAGGCGACACAATGTGGAGCAAAGATGTTGGAGAAGTAGGCGCCCCCATTGCGGTCACTGACAAGGCCAAAGTCGTCAAAGGAGTCAGACGAGTTTTTTTGTACCCAGAAAAAGTGACAGCTCGGGACCTTTTTTTCCAGCTGACACGTGCCGTCTAGTGCAGGCACCCATATGGCCAAGACCCACGCACATTTGGATAAATGTTCAGATACATATGTACATATATGTATGAGACTATGTGAGTGCTTCTAGTGGTAGTCAAAGTCGAAGTCGAAGCGGCACTATTAAAGCACAATCACATTTTGGCATTTATTGTGGCAATTTCGCCAACAAACGATGCTATTCTCTCTCTCCCTGTCCGTCCTTCACGTTTTCTTCTCTTTCTGTCTAATGGCTTTCTTCGGATTCATCTCCTGTTGCTGGACTCCTGTGTGTGTCTGTGTGTATCAGTTACTAAATTCAAATGCCCCGATATGGAACAGAAGTTAGGACCATCAAATTCCACCCCATTTAGATGTGTAGCATGTTCTACTGATGACCGCCATAACCATACCAATAATAATAATAATAATAATACTACAGAGGAGAAATACATACAGGATAGGGTTCCCGATTTTTGAAAGCGATATGTGGAGCGGTGCACTAATTAATGGGGAAGTGATGACCATTGAATGCCAATTAATTATGCCTGTGCTTACCACAAATTTATCGCAATTTAACAGAAGCACCAACACTCACTCGGGTGAGCCTTTGCCACAATAACAGCGCCACTCGCACTTGTCCCATTCATCATGCAATAAAATGAAAATTAAATGAAAATTAAAATATAAATTCGAGCCTCTACGCTGCTCTGCTCGTACTGAGGATCTGCGCTGAATTCGGTGGTTGTCTGGGAACGTCAAAAGCGCTGCAGCTGTTCTTGCTGTTGCATTTATCCAATGTAGTCATACTATGTACATGGTACTATAGGAATCTCCCCCATAAGCACCGCACCCTGACCGCATCAAAATTAAATGAATGCAGTTCGTCTACGCGCATCCACCCCCCCACTCCACACTGACAAAATCGAAAAATTGTGCCTAGGCAATGTGAAATTCACATTGGAACCCATAATGAACTGCAGGTCTGCAGATTGGGCGGCATGGCATCGAGTAAATAATGTACTGAGTATTCAATGCAATTACATGGAGATGGACTGCGTTTACCATTGGGAATTACCATTGCCATTGCCCATTAAATGGAGAGGGCATTCTGGTACTGAATAAATACTTATTATACCCGATACTCAAAATGAGTATTGGGGTATATTATTATACCCGATACTCAAAATGAGTATTGGGGTATATTAGATTTGTGGTAAAAGTGGATGTGTGTAACGTCCAGAAGGAATCGTTTCCGACCCCATAAAGTATATATATTCTTGATCAGCATCAATAGCCGAGTCGATTGAGCCCTGTCTGTCTGTCCGTCCGTCCGTCTGTTCGTCTGTCCGTCTGTCCGTCCCCTTCAGTGCCTAGTGCTCAAAGATTATAAGAGCTAGAGCAACGATGTTTTGGATCCAGACTTCTGTGATATGTCTCTGCTACAAAAATATTTCAAAACTTCGCCCCGCCCACTTCCGCCCCCACAAAAGACGAAAATCTGTGGCACCCACAATTTTAAAGATATGAGAAAACCAAAAACGTAGAATTGTAAAGAATGACCATATCTTTAAGACTGCGGAATCTGAATTGGATCGTTTTATTATTATAGCCAGCATCAAGAAAACAATTTCATTTTTTCTCGCCCTGTCTCTCTCTAACACACACGTATCATAGGCGGCTTTGCTTAGAGTAAAACATTAGCGCCTAGATCTCAGAGACTACAAAAGCTAGAGCAACCAAATTTGGTATCCACACTCCTAAAATTTCGACACACCCCCTTCCGCCCCCGCAAAGGACGAAAATCTGGGGATATTCAAAAATCTCAGAGACAATTAAGGCTAGAGTAACCAAATTTGGTATCCGCACTCCTGTTAGATCTTACTATAAAACGTGTATCTCAAAATTTCGCCCCACCCCCTTCCGCCCCCACAAAGGACGAAAATCTGTTGCATCTAAAGAGAAAACTAAAAACGCAGAATCATAGATAATGACCATATCTATCAGATTGCTGAATCTGGATCAGATCAGATCATTTTTATAGCCAATAGGAACAAATCAATTTGCAGTGGCTACGCAGCGCCCGACGTCACGCTCAGACTGATTTTCTGTCTCTCTCGCACGCACTCTTTGTCGTGTCGTTTAATATTAGCGGCGTATGCCGGAGTAGAGCCATACTGACTTAGTATCGGGTATAACCGTAGAGTTGTGGTGTCCGCAGCAACTCACAACGTTCCCCCTCGTTTTCTTGTCTCTTCATATAAGAAGGTATATTTACAAGACTTTTATAGAACTTAATGGGAAATATTCCTCACAACTTGTTTCTATAGTTCTAGAAATAGTCACAGATGTTTCGAAATCAATCTTCCACAATTTCATGACCTACAAGATATTGGTACTCTATCTCTAGACCTGCGGATTGTCTGCTTCTGCGGAACAATTAGCTTAGCCTGTAGCTTACAATTTAGTGAACCATAAATCGATACCATTTTACCATTGCAGCTCCACAGAACTAATTACTGTGAGTAAAAACTGTTCTACAGTTCTACAGAACTAATTGCCATGGAAACGAATTGTAACTGTTCGCGGAACTTTTAGGTGTAAGTAGTTGACGAAATAACTTTTTTTTGGGAATGCAAATTCGATAATTGTTCAACGCACTCAAATATATACTTAGTTTCCATTCCATTCGGGACCCATTATTCTCGATTCGCAATTAGAACTGGTCGGCAATAGCAGTTTGTCAGAGAACACAGCAGAGGCCGAAATTGTTATTTGGAAACATGGAAATTAAATGATTGTTAACTTGTGCGCGCCGTTTCATGGCCTTTTATGCTCTCTTAAATTCTGCATTAGTGGCAGCCAGTGGCCGAAAGTTTTTCGGTGCTCCAAAGGGGAGTGGGCCGTGGATGTGTTGCAACAAAGTTGTTATTGTGGTTGCCAATGCAGTGGACGAAGCGACTCTAATGACATGGCTACGCCCACATACAATAGTTTGCTGTCTGTGTCTGTGCATAGGTTGCTCTCTCGATGTGTGTCTTTGCTTCGGTGTAGCTACAGTTTAACAAGCTTGTCGCCAACAGCTTCTTACGAGTCGAGTCAAGTGGTGGGGAGGAAAGGAGTTTTTTGTTCCTTCCTTGTAGTCATTGCTGCTGCCTGGTGCCACCTTTGTGGGGAAATTAACAATATAATTACAATGGGGCAAAGTGGCACATGCATAAATGATTGCGTATACGAGCTGCAAACGATGTTGTCAATTAAAGCAATGAGCGAATCAATGCATTGTTTGTATAGTCACATTAATGCGGCAAAGTGAGGCCACCACTTCATGGATAATAATATGCCAGCACATAGTATAAAGCACATCCAGATGAGCCACTTGGAGAGTCTCCACTGTTTCAGTCTCTTAATTGGCCACCTTCTGTTTGGGGGCCACTAAAGCAAATGCGAAACAATTGTTACATGCACACACTCCATGACGCTCATTTGTGGTTTCCCTTGCACAGTCTACCCCTCTCTCTCGCCTGGGTTTTCTTCCTTTCGTTTATTGCCATCAATTATTTATAAATACAATTATTCTTTTACCTTTACCTCTGTATCCTCGTATACTTGTATTTTGCCTCCAATATACCTTAATCGGGGCTGAAGAGCAGAGTGCAATTGCCCGCTGCCATCTTTCCCCTGCCACCTTCCCACCACGATCTCGTGGTGACTGTTTTTCTTGCCAAACGAATGGCTCTTCTGGCCTGGCCCAATTAAAGGAGACTCTTGTGTGACTGTGACTGGGACTGGATGCCGGGTGCCAGGCAACGCCAACTGCAGCTCTCGCATCTCCTTCATAAATCAAACATGATTAATTGGAGTCAAAGTGCACTTTACCCATAGCAACAGCAACAAGCAGCTCGTTTATTAATTATAGAATAGTCCAGTGCCCCTGTTAGTGTTTCTAGTGTTCGTTTTAATTGTTGCGAGTATAATTGAAATTTGCAGAGCCAATGCAATGAAGAATGTATGACATTACCTATACGCCATGATATCTCCTTCTAAGCCATTCTGTCATTCTCTGTTGAATGAATGTGTTGCCTTGTGTTTGCTGTCGTTGCCACTTCTATTGGCCATTCATTTTTAATCAGCTGCCAAATCAGCTTTAATGTGTGAACAGGTGTGCCTCCGTGTCGGTGTGTGGCAGTGGTGTCTGTGCATATTTGTCGCCTCTTGAGAGCGCACACACGCAGCCCCGCCGAACATTCTCACTTCTGCCGAAGGTTATTTTTCTCGCTGGCAGCTGCCCCGTGTTTTTATGGCTTTTGCTTTTGCTTGGGTTTCCTTTTTTTGTTTCTTCTTACAGGGTACTCAAAGGTTAATACTGTATGATGGGCTCTCTTGATCAGCCAAGACATAAATAGTATGTGGATCTGAAACATACATCAAGGAGAGAGAGAGAGAGAGAGTGACCTTAATGAAGTTGTAAAAACAGAGAGAAAATGGAAGCGGAAAGGTGTTGATGGATTCGTTTCACGAATTCAATTTGCTACACAGTATACAGAATTCTACGGTCGAGACCAACACATTTCTATGGGGTCTACTCTCCTTTTCGCTTATATTTATACGTTTTCTTTTCGCTTTTCTTGCTGAATTTGGCTTAATTGGAAATTAACTTAATTTGGTCGGTTCTCATGTGGGGGAATTCAGTTAAACCCTGAATTGTTATGAATATTCCGAAGCTATCGTAGACGGCTTCATCGGAAGCCCACGACCCACGCAGTTTTGTTCCCCTTGGAAAACTGGCACTTCCTGCTAAATTAATAGAAACAAATTTCGGGCAAACAAATTCCTGTGATTGTTTTTAGCCAACTTGTAGGAACAGCTGGCTGAAGACGGAAAACAAAAATTTTCCAATTTAGAGGATATGTATAAGGTCGGGGTGGGAAGTGATGGTGAGGAGGGTGATTCGTAAACCAATATAGTAATATAGCAATCTACGACTTTCTGTTTTGCTCTTGCATTTCATTTTCCGATCTGGCGTCTAATCGCCCACACACACACACACACACACACAAACAAACACCACCCGTTTGGTGAGCGGGCAGTAGAATGCCACCACAGCATGTCACAGCTAGTCGTATGAGGCGACTACGAAGACACGGGGATGTTCTGCTCCCTCTAAAGAGCACTAAAGCAACTCGTATCCGCCGGCACAAGCCAGGTATCCCCCGGATAGGTCTAACACACTTGTGAAACACCTAGCTAATACGAGAAGGCGACTAAGACGGAGACCAGTAAAGTCTTAGGATAGGAACTGGACCCCCCATTTTTGGATTGATGACCCCAGGGCTGATGGAATCCAGCATTCTAGCACTTTAGTACGCGGAATGAAACCCCGCCGAAATGGCTGCTAGGTTAATGCTGCTTCTGCCCCCGTCCCGTGAAAAATTGGCAAATCTCTAAGCACGCTCCTTGTTCCGTAGCCATTAAATTGGACGTACAGGCTCAGTTGAGTCACTCCTGACTAGCGCGGATCCGGCTCTGAACTCCCGACCCCATAAGGGCGGGAGTCAACCCTCGCATGGCCTCCCTGCTTGCATAGACAACCATGGGATCATAACGCGACTGTACAACAGACAACGACAACGGCTTACGAGTTGGGACCCAACAAAATGAGTAAAAATATCACACCCATAACGACGAACGACTCAGAAGGCTTCAATAAAAGCAAAAAAATGGTGAGATCGCCAACTGGTGAGCGGACCGACGCCCCGCTGCCGGCCCTCCCTGGCCCGGAGCAGCACCAAAAAGCTCAGGGCAGCACAGCGCTGCGCGATCTAGGACGAGAGATCACGCAGCTAGTGGAGATGCTCGAGGATGGCAAGAGGCGATCCATACACCAACCCATGCGGGACTCGATCGAGAGCATAAGGGTGCTGTATGAGCTGGTTGCTATCAAGCTGCACGACGAAGGAGCTAAGGCGGTGATCATGACCCACCAGTCCTCTCAGACGTCACCGATTTTCAGACCTCTCCCGGAGCCTAAGAGGAAACAGGCTGCAGGTGCACCAACACCCCGGACAAAGAGGACCAAGGCAGCGGTCGAGGTCCAGACCACACCAGGAGTAGCAGTTGAAAAGGACGCCCACGCTGAAAGGGAGAGAAAGGAGCCGGAGGAGACCCCATTTCTGACGGTGACCAACCGGCGCAGAAGGAAGAGGCCGCAAAAGCCGACTGGAGCGCTCGCGGACAAGACGCGACCAGACGCCATCGTCATTGCCACCAAAGGTGAAAAGACCTATGCAGAGATACTGCGCAAGGTTAGGACGGACGAAACCCTGCGTGGACTCGGTGATGCGGTCGCCAGGATCAGGAGGACCCAAAAAGGAGAGCTACTGCTACAGCTCAACAAGTCGGGAGAGGAGACGGAGACGTTTAAAAGCCTGGTAGCCAATACGCTGAAGGAGCACGCAGAAGTCCGTAGCCTGTCGCACCGGGTGACCGTAGAGTGCAAGGACCTGGACGAAATAACCACCACGGAGGATATATGCGAAGCTCTGAGAAGCCAGGTGGAATTGGCGGAGCTGTCTGCGGATGACATCCAGCTGAGAAAGGCATACGGCGGAACCCAGACGGCCACAATCAGGCTGCCAGCGGAGAGCGCTCAAAAGGCTCTGAAAATAGGAGTCCTAAAAGTAGGCTGGGTAAGATGCAGACTGCGTGAGCGAATCAGCGTCACCAAATGCTTCAGATGTCTCGAGTTTGGGCATATGGCACGACAGTGCAGTAGCAAAGTAGATAGGTCCAAGCTGTGTAGAAGATGTGGAAAGGAGAACCACCTGGCAAAGGACTGTAGCCTGGAACCACAGTGCATGCTCTGCAAGGGAGCACGTGGCCGGCAGCGGTAGATGCCCCCTGTTTAGGAACGCCCTGACTAAAAGATCAGCATGAGGTGTACTCAGCTGAACCTAAACCATTGCGAAGCTGCTCAGTCTCTCCTGAGACAAGCAGTGAGGGAGAGGAAGACCGAAGTCGTGCTCATCTGCGAGCCATTCAGGGCGATACCAGGAAGCGGTTAGACCAGCAGCAGTTGCGGCAAGGCGGCCATCTGGGCCGTACAAATCCACCCCCAGGAGATATGCGCAGCCAACGAAGGATTTGTTAGAGCGAGGCTTAGAGAGGTAACCTTCTATAGCTGCTATGCCCTGCCGAGCTGGGACCTAGCGCGCTTCCAAAGTATGCTAGCGCATATAGCGGAAGACGCGCGCGGAAGAGCCCCCGTAATAATAGCGGGAGACTTTAATGCGTGGTCCGTAGAGTGGGGCAGTAAGGAAACCAACGCCAGAGGCACGTGTCTGCTCGAGGAATTTGCGTCCTTGGACGTAATACTCGCAAACGATGGCAGGAAGCTAACCTACTTCAAGGCGGGTCGAGGGTCCATTATCGACCTAACCTTCATGAGCGTCTCACTCCATAGGGGATCTACGTGGAGAGGAAGCGAGGAGTTTACGTTCAGCGACCACCAGGCGATCCACTTCGAATGCGGAGCAGCAACGAAAAGACAGCTAGCCAAAATTACCGGACCTAAATGGAAGGGCGACCACCTGGATGTGGAAACCTTCATGGAATATCTGCGCAACGCCAGCTGGAGCCCTGCGCGAGAAACGGCAGAGGGCCTGGCTCAGAAACTGGCGAAGCTCATGGAGGAGGTATGTGATGAGGCAATGCCAAGAAGGAAGCCTTGCAAAAGAGGAGCGCCCTGTTACTGGTGGAATGCGGAGGTTAACCAGCTAAGGAAAGCCTGCCTACGAGCAAGACGGTGCTACTAGAGAGCACGAGGTCGGCCTGAGTTCGAAACCAGGTGAGAGGAACTCCGATCAGCGAAAAGAGCCCTTAAACGTGCCATAAAGGAGAGCAAGTCAGCCTGCTTCAGGCAGATATGCGAGGAGGCTGACGTCAACCCTTGGGGGACGGCATATAAGGTCGTCACCAAGAGGATAAGGAGCCAGTCAACACCGGAAGTGAACTGCCCGATCCTGCTTCGTAGCATCGTGGAGGCCCTATTCCCACAGCACCCGTATAGGGAGGAGAGCGTCTCGAGCCAAGACTCCGAGCTGTGGCAACAGATTTCTGTTGAGGAGGTGATAGCGGCTACCAGGAGAATCGGGGATAAAAAGGCACCATGACCGGACGGTATCCCAAACAAGGCATTGAAGCTTGGAGCAACCACCAGACCAGAAGTATTTGTTGACACGTTCAACAAATGCCTACGGGAAGGAGTGTTTCCAGAGCAGTGGAAAGTGCAGCGGCTAATACTTCTACCCAAAGGAAATAAGTCCCCGGAGGAACCATCAGGATAC
Organism: Drosophila miranda; assembly: GCF_003369915.1. Lineage (NCBI taxonomy): Eukaryota > Metazoa > Arthropoda > Insecta > Diptera > Drosophilidae > Drosophila > Drosophila miranda. The sequence goes on from NW_022881603.1 coordinate 38,258,447, forward strand.
CGCCCAATATGTTTGCTGGATACGGTCGGCAAAACCCGGGAGAGAATCGTCTACAACCGACTGCAAGTTGTGATCCAGGAGAAGGAGGCCTTATCGGAGTCCCAGTACGGATTCCGGAAGGCCAAATCAACGGTCGACGCCATCAAGGCAGTCCCCGACATTGCATCCAGAGCGATCGATGGAATAAGATGGAGATTTGGCACAAAGGAGTACTGCGCGGTGGTGACCCTGGATATCCGTAACGCGTTTAACTCAGCGAACTGGTCTCGGATAAACGAGGCGCTCGGGAGAATTGGAGTTCCCACCTTCCTGCTTCGGATAATAGCCAGCTACTGCTCGGGTAGGGTACTGAGGTACGAGACGGAGGAGGGACCAAAGCTCTACAGGGTGACAGCCGGAGTTCCACAGGGATCAGTCTTAGGACCTCTACTGTGGAAAATAATGTACGACGACGTCCTGAGACTCCAGCTCCCGCAGGGATGCACGCTTGTCGGTTTCGCTGACGATCTCGCCCTGGTCGTGGTAGCCAAAGAGCTCCGAGATGTCGAGGCGACGGCCAACGAGGCAATCCGGATCGTATCCAACTGGATGGAAAACGCGGGATTGGACCTGGCTGAACACAAAACGGAGGCTGTACTCATCACGAGTCGGAAGAAGGTGGAGTACGCGACGTTTCGCGTGGGTAATGCGACTATTAAGTCGCAGGAGTCAATCCGGTACCTAGGCGTGATGCTGGATAACCGATTGAACTACCGGGCCCACATCGAGTACGTGAGTCAAAAAGCCTCCCGGATTCAGGCAGCACTCGCAAGGATGCTCCCCAATATTGGTGGACCCAAGGCAGGTCGACGCTTACTCCTGGCGAGAGTAGTGGCCTCGATCCTACTGTACGCTGCGCCGGTGTGGTCTTCAACCCTATCCGGCAACATGAGTCTAAGAAGAAAGATGTCAGTGCCATATAGGCTCTGCGCTCTTCGAGTAGTGTCTGGATATAGGACGGGGTCGGATAACGCAGCCCTGGTCCTCGCGGCCATGATACCGGTGGATATACTAGCGCTCGAGATGACGCATGTATATGAAGCGCGCGCAGGGATGCGAACTAATGCATCGCTAGAGACCATCCGTGCGTCGGAAAGGCGGGCGTCGATAGAAAAATGGCAGGCAAGATGGGACACGGCCACAAATGGACGGTGGACCCATAGACTAATCCCGGACATTGAGTCATGAGAAGCGGAGAGATGAACTACCACCTCACCCAATTCCTGACGGGTCACGGAGGATACAGGAAGTATCTGCATAGGTTCAAACACGAGGATACTCCCGAGTGTCCTGAGTGTTCGAATGAGAGCGAGGATCCGGAGCATGTGATCTACCACTGCACGAGGTACCGCTCAAGTGCAGAGTATTTCCCACGACCAGAGGAGCTAATGGCGTTCATGACGGAGTCCGACGAGAACTGGCAGCGCGTTAGCAACACCCTAATAGCCATCCAGAGCGATCTGAGAAGATGCGAAAGGGAGCGACGCGTAGAGGAGAGTGCCTAACGTAGGAAACCCATCCCCGCGAAGTAATACTTTGCGGTGATCCCGCGGGGAATGAGGTGTGCAGCTGTGCGTGGTGGTGAGTTTAGCTGGGAAGCCCCGAAGGGGTAGTCCAGTTCGTTGACTGGTACGGGCCGGTCGCGTCTCTTAGAGATTCTCACCCACCGTGGCGTATCAATGGAAAAAAAAAAAACACAAAAACACACACACATACATGCACAATTGCACTCTCATGATGGTAAAAGTTATCCGCTCCCGCGGGACTGCCGCTAGGCATTACTTCGCGGTGCGGGCTGTGGGGTCATCTTTCTGGCTTAGTTTGTCCGGCTTCGCTCCAGCCTGCGCAGCTCCTTGATCACGCTTCCTGCCATGTAGGCGACCGCGTTCCAAGATTGCTCATCGGCTAGCATCTGGTCGGTGAGGGTGTCCACACTCACTTCTGCAAGCGTCTCCCCTAGCCTCGTTCGTTCTTGCGAGAAGCGGGGGCATACAAAGAAGACGTGCTCTGCATCCTCGTCGACTCCAGGCCCGCAGCAGCTGTAATACGGGTCGTCAGCATGCCTAAAGCGATGCAGGTACTGCTTGAAGCAGCCATGCCCCGTCAGCAGTTGGCCCAAATAATGGTCCATTTGGCCGTGCCTTCTTCGCAGCCATGGGCTAAGCTGGGGAAGGAGACGTCTGGTCCACCTCCCTTTTGCCGCTTGGTCCCAGCGCCGTTGCCACTGGGCTATAGTGCGCTCTCGCCGCTCGCTGGCTACCTCCACTCCGCTCTGCAGCTCAGCTGCCAGGAGATCCAGTGGGACCATGCCTGCCACCATAAGTGCGGCGTCTTCAGACACCGTCCGGAAGCAGCATGTAACCCTCAGGGCACAGCGTCGGTATGCGCTTCTGCAGTCTCTGCTGTATGTGGAAACCATCATTGCTGGTGCCCACACTGCTGATCCATATAAGATTATGGAGGTGACCACCCCAGCGATGAGCTGCCTGCTACGCTGCCGTGGTCCCCCTGTATTGGCCATCATCCTGCTTATGGCCGCCATTGCTGCAGTCGCTTTTGCGCTGGCGTATTCCAGGTGGGCCTTGAAGTTCAGCCTCTGGTCCATCATTACCCCTAGGTACTTTAGCGCAGGCTTGGTCCTGATGATCGTGCTACCGACTCTCACGCATGCCTGCTCGACCTTTTTTCTGCTGCTCATTAGCACAGCCTCCGTCTTCTTCTCCGCCAATGCTAGCCCGTTGGCTGCGAGCCAGGCCACTATCATCCCGACTGCTACGTTGGTTTTCTCCTCTACGTCTCTTACGTGTTTCGACACTGTCACCAGTGCTATGTCGTCGGCGAAGCCCACCAGGGTGCACCCTTCCGGTAATGTAAGCCGCAGGATATCGTCATACATCACGTTCCACAGTATCGGCCCTAGGACCGAGCCCTGTGGGACGCCTCCGGTGATTTGGTGATGTTCTGCTCCTTCTTCCGTGTCGTAGATCAGGACGCGGTCCGTGAAAAAGCTTCGCAGAGTCCGTGTGATTTGCTCAGATATACCCCTCCTGGTCAGGGCCTCTAGGATGCTCTTCCAGCTGGCAGAGTTGAAGGCGTTTCGTACTTCTAGTGTACATACTAGAAATGGCTGCTAGGTTAATGCTGCTTCTGCCCCGTCCCGTGAAAAATTGGCAAATCTCTAAGCACGCTCCTTGTTCCGTAGCCATTAAATTGGACGTACAGGCTCAGTTGAGTCACTCCTGACTAGCGCGGATCCGGCTCTGAACTCCCGACCCCATAAGGGCGGGAGTCAACCCTCGCATGGCCTCCCTGCTTGCATAGACAACCATGGGATCATAACGCGACTGTACAACAGACAACGACAACGGCTTACGAGTTGGAACCCAACAAAATGAGTAAAATTATCACACCCATAACGACGAACGACTCAGAAGGCTTCAATAAAAGCAAAGAAATGGCGAGAACGCCAACTGGTGAGCGGACCGACGCCCCGCTGCCGGCCCTCCCTGGCCCGGAGCAGCACCAAAGAGCTCAGGGCAGCACAGCGCTGCGCGATCTAGGACGAGAGATCACGCAGCTAGTGGAGATGCTCGAGGATGGCAAGAGGCGATCCATACACCAACCCATGCGGGACTCGATCGAGAGCATAAGGGTGCTGTATGAGCTGGTTGCTATCCAGCTGCACGACGAAGGAGAGCTACTGCTACAGCTCAACATGTCGGGAGAGGAGACGGAGACGTTTAAAAGCCTGGTAGCCAATACGCTGAAGGAGCACGCAGAAGTCCGTAGCCTGTCGCACCGGGTGACCGTAGAGTGCAAGGACCTGGACGAAATAACCACCACGGAGGAGATATGCGAAGCTCTGAGAAGCCAGGTGGAATTGGCGGAGCTGTCTGCGGATGACATCCAGCTGAGAAAGGAATACGGCGGAACCCAGACGGCCACAATCAGGCTGCCAGCGGAGAGCGCTCAAAAGGCTCTGAAAATAGGAGTCCTAAAAGTAGGCTGGGTAAGATGCAGACCGGGGGAGCGAATCAGCGTCACCAAATGCTTCAGATGTCTCGAGTTTGGGCATATGGCACGACAGTGCAGTAGCAAAGTAGATAGGTCCAAGCTGTGTAGAAGATGTGGAAAGGAGAACCACCTGGCAAAGGACTGTAGCCTGGAACCACAGTGCATGCTCTGCAAGGGAGCACGTGGCCGGCAGCGGTAGATGCCCCCTGTTTAGGAACGCCCTGACTAAAAGATCAGCATGAGGTGTACTCAGCTGAACTTAAACCATTGCGAACCTGCTCAGTCTCTCCTGAGACAAGCAGTGAGGGAGAGGAAGACCGAAGTCGTGGAATTGGAATTGCGAGCCATTCAGGGCGATATCAGGAAGCGGTTGGACCAGCAGCAGTTGCGCCAAGGCGCAGCCACCAGACACCACATGCGCTTGTGTGTGTATGTGTGCGTGTGTTTGTGGCATAAAAAACAAAATCCTGAAAACGGAAAACGGAAAAACAAGGCAAAAGCTGTTCGTTCGGATGAATATACATATATGGCCAAGCCATTTGCCAATAAATTGAATGCTTAATTTCAATAATTTTGCATACTCTCGGGCGCAGACAAAGTTGTTTCTAATCCATTTCGATGGATACCAAGGTCTCAGGAAACATACTCGTACGTTTAGTTGATTGTAGAATGAACGCCATGTGTGTGGATAGATGTGGGGATGGGTTGTGCGTCTAAAAATACCCACTCCCACTCGGGCCGCCCATCTGCGAAATGCGCAAATTCATGATTAAACGAGGGGGAACGTTGTGAGTTGCTGCGGAGACCGCAACTCTACAGTTATACCCGATACTAAGTCAGTATGGCTCTCCTCCGGCAGACGCCGCTAATATTGAACGACACGACAAGGAGTGCGTGCGAGAGAGACAGAAAATCAGTCTGAGCGTGACGTCGGGGGCTGCGTAGCCAGTGCAAATTGATTTGTTCCTTTTGGCTATAAAAATTATCTGATCTGATCCAGATTCAGCAATCTGATAGATATGGTCATTATCTATGATTCTGCGTTTTTAGTTTTCTCGAATGTGCAATATTGTGGATGCAACAGATTTTCGTCTTTTGTGGGGGCGGAAAAGGGAGGGGCGTAATTCTGAGATATACTTTTTTTAGTGAGATCTATCAGAAGTGCGGATACCAAATTTGGTTACTCTAGCCTTAATAGTCTCTGAGATTTGTGGATGCCCCAGATTTTTAGTCATTTGCGGGGGCGGAAGGGGGTGTGGCGAAATTTGGACACGAAACGGTCAAGGTCCGATATCACAGAAGTGTGGATACCAAATTTGGTTGCTCTGGCTCTTATAGGTTCTGAGATCCTTGAACTCATATTTTGCAATTGACAAAACCGACCATGAAACCTGTGTGTTAGAGAGAGACAGAGCGAGAAAGAATGAAATTGTTTTCTTGATTCTGGCTATAATCATTATTCGATCTGGTTCAGATTTTGCACTGTCATCCTCACCGATTCTGCGTTTTTGGTTTTATCGTATCTTTAAAATTGTGGATGCCACAGATTTTCGTTCTTTGTGGGGGCGGAAGTGGGCGGGGCGAAGTTTTGAAATATTTTTGTAGCAGTGACATATCACAGAAGTCTGGATCCAAAACATCGTTGCTCTAGCTTTTATAGTCTTTGAGCACTAGGCGCTGAAGGGGACGGACGGACGGACGGACGGACGGACGGACGGACGGACGGACGGACGGACAGACGGACAGACAGGGCTCAATCGACTCGGCTATTGATGCTGATCAAGAATATAGATACTTTATGGGGTCGGAAACGATTCCTTCTGGACGTTACACACATCCACTTTTACCACAAATCTAATATACCCCAATACTCATTTTGAGTATCGGGTATAAAAACTTTTCCATGCCTCGAAGCAATTAAAGTTTTGTTCTTAAGGGCCATCCAACCGATTGCATAACTATTGTTCTGGAGTGTAAAGGTCACAGTCTAGACGGGCCGGGCCCACTACACATTTGTTCCCGTATAGTTTCCATCTACATTTCTCCAAAAATTTTAATGCTATTGACAAGCAGCCGTGGGAGGCAAGTTCTCGTCGGCCTCTGCATAGGATTGCCTCGGTCGCTTCAAATACGGGTAATTCTCAAAGGAGTGCGGAGAAGACACTGTACACTGAACACTATATACTGTACAGTGTTCACCCGTACGTAGCCAAATCAACTGAACGAATAAATGAATGGATGAATGAGAGGCTGACTGAATGCATGCCAAAAAATGTTGTGCACTTGAAATTGTAAATTTTATTTCCTTATTTTATTTGCATAAATTTCCCCAGAGAACGACACGCATACAGACACATACCAAAATAGAATGCAGAACGAATGAGTAGGCATATGAGGGCCTATATCCCTCCATGGCCTCCATGGTTCTAAGTTATAACATCGAGTACGATTTATTGCTTCTTTGGGCCACAACCTAGATGCAACTCTCTTGGCCATAACTGTGTTCCAGCCAAAAATTCGTACACTGATGCAATTAGGGTATGGCTCTTCAGTCAGAAGGAGGGGGAATGAAAGGCTCAAACAATTTCTATAAAGTGGGGACGGGCTTGTGGCAGGGCCACGAGCGCTAGGTCTGCGCTGCTCTGCGTCAACTTCCGTTTTCCGTGCCCGCACGCTTGGAGTGGCAGCAAGTGCCACTTGCACTTTGACTGACGCGCCAGCATCTTGGTCGGGCTTGGTCTTTGGTCTGGTCTGGTCTGGTCTGGCTTGGGTTAAGTTGGTTTTGGCCGGGCTTGGCTTGGCTTTGGCCGGGCTTTGCGACTGCTAAAAAGTGCGCAAAATGAAGTGCCATAGCGCTGTCTAAAAAGTGCTTCACCCACTCAAGTGCGTGAGAAGAGGAGCAGAGCAGAGCAGAGCAGGAGGACGGGCCATAGGAACTGCGTTCATATTTAGTGGCTTTAGACATTTGCCTGACTCGTGAGAGGCAAACGAGGCAAGCTGATGGTCCTTGACCAGGTGGGGCCAAGAGGAGGAGTACCATTGTGGCTGTTTAGTTTTCAAAATTGAATTTTGGTCCGCGTCAGGGTTGCCAGGGTGATTAATTGTATGCAGGGAACAGCATCTGCTGCAGGCAGGCCACGGCCACGGCACTGCTACTGCTGGAGCACGTGCTTAACACTGAAAAATCATTTTCCACGTATTTCCCCAGCAGATTTATATGTTTCCCTAAACCGATTGCAGCCCAAAAACAAGGCTTATTGAAAGTGGAAAAACAATAAAAAAATACAATAGCCCCATCAAATTCTGCAAAAATAAATCTAAATCTGCATCGTCCATTGCCCATCGCTGCATTGCTATACATCGATCTATAGAGCTCTCTATGCACGTGTTATAAACAGCATATTAAACATGGAAACCCTGGTAGATTGTCTATGACGAAGTATGGGTTCTCTGGTGGATCCTCAGGGTGGCAGGATTGCATATGTTGTGTTCAGATTTTCACAACTGTAGTTGAAAATGTCTTCTACTGAGAGCAGATCTGTTGGGCGATAAATTCATGAGTCATCATTCTGTTTGACCAGAATGGATCCTATTTGACCAATGATTGATAGGATGTGGATTATGAATGGCCTGTAGATAAAGGACAGTAGGAAACTCATCTTCTCAAATTCTTCTAGATGCCTGAATCGTTGAACCCAGAGTTTAGCTCTAGGGCATCGCAATTATAAAACATTTTAAAATAAATGTTTGGCTTTGTCCTGTGTGTGCAATCTGCCTGCGATTGTTTTGCGGCCGTCAAAATGGGGCATGCGGCTTCTATGGATGTTGCTTTTGCTGTTTTTGTGGCACCTGTGTCCAGATGGAAGCGTGTGCAGTTGAGTTTGGTGATCTTTTCGGCGTACAGCAGCACTTTGATTTATAGTCAATTTGTCTTAAATTATGCATGTGGCAGACAACAGACGGGAGCCTCTTCGGGGACAGACACTGGTGCATTTGGCTACCAGATCTTGGCAGATTCTTGGGCATTTATCATATTTTATCACTGCCTAAATGCGTGCCATAAATAATTCGTTCAGTTCTTTTCCCTAACTGATTTAATAGACTGAATTTTGAATAGGCGCACACTTCCCGTTCTCACCTGTAATATGGCTGGCGGGGAGGCGCCACCGCAGGCACATGGAATTTATTGAGGTGCTTATGCCTTCGAACATTTCGTCTCATTTTGTTTGGCACACCACCGTCCCATTTCCCTTCCAATCGTTTCGGTCCCTGTCCCCGTGTGGCTTCCATGTCTGCTAAATTAAACTGCAATTGCAACACGACGCGGCACCCATTCGGTGGACGGGGGTCAGCTTATGTGACCGTTAATTGGTTGCGGATACTTTCGCTGAGTATCTGCACCTACAGCGATGCGCCTGCAACAGTCGCTGTAACAATTTATTCATTTGCAGGGCCGCAGTTCTTTTGACCGCTAATTATCCCCTGGCCAAAGAGCAGTAGTAGTAACAGTGCCAGTGGCAGTGGCAGGGGCTGCGGCAGAAGAAAGTAATTAGCTTGTTTATCGAGTTTGCGTGGCAGCCATCGAAATTACTAGATATTAATTTTCAGGCTTAAGAGCTCCCTCTATCTACCATCTCTCCCTCTGATTGCCAATTATTGAATTGTTTTCTTAGCTGGAATTTCTAGCCTCATTTACCGCACATGCTGACCATTGAGTGGTCAGGAGGGGGCCCTCTAGTGTGCCATGAAATAATTAAAACTTTAGGGCCTGAAAACTGAAACGGCAAAAGGAAAAGCGTCAAAGATGTAAAAAAAAGCTTGAGCTGACTGTCGGCTGCCCAAGCACTTGGCTGCGTTTGTTCCCTGAATCTCCCTGAAATCTCACAAATTAAGAGATAAACAAGAAACAAAGAAATCGTTGAGTCTTTTGAGCTCAAACATTTACGTACTCGCTTCGGGTCGGGTTGGATCGGTTTGGTGGTGCTTTTGGGGTTTTGGTTCTGGTTCGGATACAGCCACAGGACGTGGAATGGGATGGTGGTGTGTTGGGAAGGTGTGCTTCGGTAAATTCTTTTGGTTATGGCCCTCTTCCAGTTTCTCTTCGGTTCGACCATTTTACCAATGTGCTGAAAATCAAGCGGTCGAGTCGTAAAATTTTTTTAATTCATTCTCGTGCGCGGCACTGTGAGAGCGAGGCGGCCACTTCAACCACCCACATCCATAGAGGGGGTGGAGAAGCCATTAAACAGCTGCAGGAACAGCAGCAGCAGGAGCATCGGTAGCAGCAGCAGCAGATGGAGTCTGGCCCAGAGCCCTGGATGGCAGCGTGTTGAGTGTTTGCGTTTTTCAAATTGTGTGAATTTATTTTGTTCTTGCGGTTCCTTGTGCTGTTGTTTTTATGGCGCCTGGAATTATGCTTATTTCGCCATTTCTGCTTAGCTCTTAAAGAAATTAAAAAAAGGAACAGCGGCGAGGTAGCAAGGACCTTGAGGGTCTCGCTGTGTGTGAGTGTGCCCTACTGAACGAGTTTGTGTGTATGTCTTACGCTTTGGCACCTCCGCCGCAGACGACTTTTGTTTTCGTTGACGACGCCACGATCGCTGAGCAAAAACAAAACCCAAGGCGCGGTGTTTCCTAAACTTTTTGCGTGTCTTCACTAAACGCATCCCATTGAGTGGGAGACCTAATAGGAGCTACGGGTAAATGCCCAGGACCGGAAATGTCCTTTTAAAGTAGAGCACACACTGACAGATGCACTTTATTCTGTATTTATCCAGGATATGTCTGACCACATTCTGATTACTTTGACAACAACTGACGTAGCCATATTAATTTCTGCGTTTCTTTTTATGGTTTAACAGCTAACTCTGTCCAGGCCAGACATTTTCGAAGCCATTCTGAAATGGACAGTAGCAAAAAGAAGACTAGTGTCTGGGGAGGGTCCGCTTGGATGGAGGAATATCAAAAACTCATTAAAATCACTTCTGACGTAAATAGACCTAATGGGGCACAAGGATTTCCAGCGAAACAGCTAGGGCCTTACTGGAAGTTAATTAATGTTCACCTATTATAAGGTTTTGCGACTTGCCCATACAGTAATTAAAACTTCAAGAGGCAAAAAATATATTTTGTATTTAAGAAGAACTCAAAGAGACTTTTCATGTATGTACATACATATATGTACATAAATAAATATGTGTACATCAATAAATGTTTTCTTTTTCTTTCTATCTCATTGGTCTAGGCAATTTGAGTCTACTATAACGCGCACAATAAAAATCGACATTAAAAGGCTGCCATTCAAATAAATATGGCCTTGTGCTAAATGAATCGTTAACAAAAAACCAAAAGCAACGAGGGGGAACGTTCTGAGTTGCTGCGGACACCGCAACTCTACATTTATACCCGATACTTAGTCAGTATGGCTCTTCTCCGGCAGACGCCGCTAATATTAAACGACACGACAAAGAGTGCGTGCGAGAGAGACAGAAAATCAGTCTGAGCGTGACGTCGGGCGCTGCGTAGCCACTGCAAATTGAAATCTTGCTTTTGGCTACAAAAATGATCCGATCTGATCCAGATTCAGCAATCTGATAGATATAGTCATTATCTATGATTCTGCGTTTTTAGTTTTCTCGAATGTGCAATATTGTGGATGCAACAGATTTTCGTCCTTTGTGGGAGCGGAAGGGGGTGAGGCGAAATTCTGAGATATACGTTTTATAGTGAGATCTAACAGAAGTGCGGATACCAAATTTGGTTACTCTAGCCTTAATAGTCTCTGAGATTTGTGGATGCCCCAAATTTTTGGCCTTTGCGGGGGCGGAAGGGGGTGTGGCGAAATTTGGACACGAAACGGTCAAGGTCCGATATCACAGGAGTGTGGATATGGTTGCTATGGCTCTTATAGGTTCTGAGATCCTTGAACTCATATTTTGCAATTGGCAAAACAGACCATGAAACCTGTGTGTTAGAGAGAGACAGAGCGAGAAAGAATGAAATTGTTTTCTTGATTCTGGCTATAATAATTACATTCTTTGTTTAAATAATCAGCCGGAGCTTCAGCTACCGAGGCATATATTTCTCCATCGATTTGCCAGATAGATCGCCTCGAGCGCGCACAAACAGTGGTAATTTTTAGCCTCGTTTGGCTTTGAAGAACGCTCCACCACACCCCGAACCACGAAATTTTCCACCACATATTCGGCACAAACAAATTACGATGTTGACCTCCAGTAGGTTGGGTAAAAGTTTTGACTCCGACTCGATTGAATCCCACAAAGGGGCACAGACAATTCCCTAGCATATTTATAGGCATTATTCCTGCTCAAGGATATCCAGTCAACGATTTTGGCTCGTTAGTGAACTGACTTCTCAGTGCTGCTTCTGTTCGCTCGCTGTTGTTGTTCGCTGGCCGCAGATTTATGCCTCTGCCAAAAGTTTTTTAACAACATCCAGAATTTACGATTTTCGGAACACGCACACAGACCCGACCCGACCCCTCAGGACAGAGGGAAATAGTTAACTGGTCCTGTCTCGTCCTGTCCCGGACTTTGTACGAGTATCTGCAACTTTTAACTGTTGTTTGTCCTGCTTTGGAATTGTTTTGATTTAGTAATGGTGGGCGGGCATTTAATTAGTGTCGCCAGAATGTCTGCGCACAAAAAGAGTCCGATAAATAGGCATACTATTAGTTAAAAGACATAAGCTATTTTATTGAACGAACTTTATCTTTACTCGTTTAATGAGACATGTCTCCTCATTATCACCTGCCAACACATTTATTTGTCATCTGAGAATAATCATAAATTTGAATAACTTATGTGCGTCACGAACTGATTTGAAATGTTAATCACTTGCGAGCACAAAAGCTTAAATTGATTTGCCTTTGCCCTGCAGTCCACTCTCGGGTCTGGTCTGGTTCTGACAATCATGTTAATGAGGCTGTCAATGTCAATTACAGATGAATTTCCAAAACGCCCCATGGCGACACCAGATGTCGAACATGGCGTTAAAAACTCATTTTGCACTGAGACGCACGAGTGTGGAGAGGAATTTATATACGAACAGAACTTTAAAATCGAAGAGCTCTAGGTCAGTACTCCGCTCCAATTAAACAAAATAAAATTAAATATATTACATTGAATAGCTCGTTTCAGTTCACGAAGCAAATACTCTGATGATTGTGTGCCAATTTTTTATTCATTTAATAAATTAGAAATAAATATGGTATTTAGTATTTCATCTCTCATTCTATATGGAATATCGCGATGGAAAGCTGCGCGCTTAGAAGCACAGTATGCCGAAGGGAATGATCTTCTTGCAGAGCTTCGCAGGGGCTTCGGTGCTCTCGTCCGAGACTTGGCTTGGAGGTGGGCGTGGTGGAGGTGGTGGTGGGGGTGGGTAGTACGGGTAAGGAGGATAGTATTGCGGTGGTGGATATGGATAATGCGGATAGTGAGGATGATCAGGCTTCTTCGTTGTAGTTGTTGTAGTTGTTGTTGTTGTGTGTCCGCCGGGGCCTCCAGGGCCACCAGGCCCGTGTCCTCCAGGGCCGCTAGGCCCGTGACCGCCATGTTCCCAGCCGGGATGAGGATGGTACCCGTGATAAGGAGATGGTGGATAGTGCGGAGGACAGTACGGAGGGTAGTAGGGAGGGTACTTGGGGGGATATGAATCGTGCGGCTTCTTTGTCGAGGTCTTCGGCTTTTTAGTAGTGGTGGTGCTGCTGCTTTGGAAGGTGATAACCAAGTTGCCACTGCTGCCGATGTCGCCGGTGCCGAACAGCTTCCTCCACAGGGACGAGTCATGCTCGGCGTAGTTCTCCTCGATGCTGCTCAGCTCTGCGCTTTTCTCCAGCTCCTCCTTTTCGACGACAGGCTCGTCCTGGACCTGAGCCAGGCCCAGTGGTCCGCAGAGCGCCAGGCAGAGGCATAGAGCCAGCTTGGTGCGCATGGTGTGAAATGTTCGCTGCGAACTGATTGACAGATCGCACGAAATAAGCTATTTATACCTGACTATCCTAGCCGCAAAAGCTCCACTGAGCTACATATATTTCCAGAAACAGTATCGATCGCATTGATCCACTGAACACATTAACCCACTTTGACAGCATTTTCAAAAGACCTCATAAAGAAACTGTCTCGTCAGTAAGCCATCAAGTTTGCATGCAAATTAATTCAGCTATTAAAATCAGCTCAGAGCACGCCCCACAATATAGTCGAATCTACGGCTTTTTTTCGTCTAACGGTTAAGTTTTGGTTGATTTTTGCATTTTTGTTATGCCCAACTGGTTTCCACTCCAGCCCTCAAAGCAAATGCAAGAAAAGTTCAATGTTTCTTATTAAATTTTATGGGAATTGAGAAGTGAATTTTGGCATGATCGATCATGGGAGTTCATATTCATTCAGAGGCGGTAATAACAGAAATATAGCAGTTCTTCGCATAGATATTATTCAGAAGAATGATTATGATACAGTTTTCGTGGAATTAAAGTGTAATTTTTATTCTCTTTGATCGACATGTTTCTAAGATTTCGCTTTCGATTTGGATTATATGTTGATTAGACTTTCCAAAATATAGGTAACTTCACGCGAAATATACTTACTTAAAAAATGAACAGATGCTTGGAATTCACTTTTTGACATTGACAAGTGGCTCAGGCTGACTCCCATTTATAAATACTCGTAGTGGATGATATCTTTGACTGAAAAACTGATCCATTAATTACAACTCAGATAAGCCGAAGAGTTCTGACTATATAAAAGGTCGAACTGCCCGCTCTTTTACGATTAGTTGGTACTTGAACTCTGGAACTGTGGGATTATCTTCAACATGTTAGCCGCATCACTTTGTGTCATTCTGCTGTTTCAAGTCAACTCAATTTCTTGCAAAATCTATCAATAAAATACACTTGAATGACAACGTTCAGGCCATAAACCCATATGGGAGCCACGTACAGATCTTCGACTCGACCGATAATGGCCGCCCTTATCCGTGGTGGTGGGAGATGGGGAAGAATCTTACCATCCAACCCAACACAACCACCCAGGACGTGCAAGTGATCAGTCCCTGGGGCAATGGCAGTGGCATCTTTCAGCTGAACACGACACCCACTCAGAGCAACGTAAACACACCGCTGCGCACGCTCTTAAAGAACTGGTTCTTCCGACAACCAGCACAACCCAACATCCAAGTGCTGACCCTCGGGGGTCGAGCCCTAGCTGAAAAACACTACTTGCATGAATTGAACCCAACTCACGTGCTGCTGCCACGGAGGCGGGCGACTGCAGGGAGGCGGCATCAGCAGCGTCGCATTCTGATGCGGAATCTTAGATCCGCTGAGATCATGCTGATGAACACCCAAACCCTAAGAATGCCATTATATGAGGACGACTGGGATGTAAGTGGATTCAAGCACTGAAAAAATATCATACAATTACGTTGAAGCAATCTGCATTTCAGATCGAGACCAGTTACTCTGGCTGAAAGTCTAAGCTGCTATTTGTGACTATGAAATAAAAAATTACTTTGCGAAACCTTTTTTTTTTATACCCGATACTCAAAATGAGTATTGGGGTATATTAGATTTGTGGTAAAAGTGGATGTGTGTAACGTCCAGAAGGAATCGTTTCCGACCCCATAAAGTATATATATTCTTGATCAGCATCAATAGCCGAGTCGATTGAGCCATGTCTGTCTGTCCGTCTGTCCGTCCGTCCGTCTGTCCGTCCGTCCGTCTGTCCGTCTGTCCGTCCCCTTCAGCGCCTAGTGCTCAAAGATTATAAGAGCGAGAGCAACGATGTTTTGGATCCAGACTTTTGTGATACGTCACTGCTACAAGAATATTTCAAAACTTTGCCCCGCCTACTTCCGCCCCCACAAAGAGCGAAAATCTGAACCAGATCGTATAATTATTATAGCCAGAATCAAGAAAACAATTTCATTCTTTCTCGCTCTGTCTCTCTCTAACACACAGGTTTCATGGTCGGTTTTGCCATTTGCAAAATATGAGTTCAAGGATCTCAGAACCTATAAGAGCCAGAGCAACCAAATTTGGTATCCACACTCCTGTGATATCGGACCTTGACCGTTTCGTGTCCAAATTTCGCCACACCCCCTTCCGCCCCCGCAAAGGACGAAAATCTGGGGCATCCACAAATCTCAGAGACTAGAGTAACCAAATTTGGTATCCGCACTTCTGTTAGATCTCACTATAAACTCACAACGTTCCCCCTCGTTTTTTTTTATACCCGATACTCAAAATGAGTATTGGGGTATATTAGATTTGTGGTAAAAATGGATGTGTGTAACGTCCAGAAGGAATCGTTTCCGACCCCATAAAGTATATATGTGGGATTTGGTGGGAGAGCAACAGAGTCTGTAGAGATAACAGAGGAAGTCACAGAGAGAGAGACTAGAAGCGGCCGTCGAACAAGGAGAGGAGAGAACACAGCCTCAACGATCGACGCCATTTAATTCGGTGCCAAAGTCTCACTAAGCCACACGCAAATTACGAGCGCAAATATCTGTATTAATCAAAATATACTTAAAGCACAGCGACCGTTGTAATCATAACTAATCTTAAATAATAATCATAAATAAAGACTAATTATAATAAAACCTGGCCTCCTGGACTAAAGTTCAACTACGGAAAATCCGAGGCCACAATTTTTGGGGGCTCAGCCGGGATTTGAACGATTACAAACGGAAAGTCATCAAACTAAAGTTGTGTTTTACAAATATTGCGAGAACTCGGTGAATTGTGGTGGCGTTGTTTGCAACATTCTGGAAGAAATCTGCAAAAACTCTGCTGCGCGAAAATTCAAACAAAAGGCAATTGGCAAAGCAACGCGAGAGTGAGCAAGACGGCGGCATGCAGCTACGGTAAAAAGGAGAAGAAAAACCGAAGCAAACCAAATCAAGAGGAACGGCGTAAGCAGCAGAGACGGCGATAAAGAGACCCAGTACCCAATCTGAAGGCAACGTAAGACTTGGTGGATGGTCAGCAACGTGCAATAGGCAGGATCGTTGGCGGTGAGCATCATCTAGACAAGGAGAAAGGCGTGGAGCAGAGAAGGTAGCTAGTGATTCGCAAGTACTGTACGGCGAAAAAGGCAGCTGGTCAACGCAAAAAGTCTGCAGCAAGAAGACGACGAGAAAATTGACAAGGCAGTGGTGAGTGCGTGGAAACGAGACGCAGCAGTCAGTAACTGTAAAAGCAGAGGAATAGAGAGGAACGGCGTAAACAGCAGAGACGGCGATAAAGAGACCCAGTACCCAATCTGAAGGCAACATAAGACTTGGTAGATGGTCAGCAACGTGCAATAGGCAGGATCGTTGGCGGTGGACATCATCTGGACAAGGAGAAAGGCGTGGAGCAGAGAAGGTAGCTAGTGGTTCGCAAGTACTCTACGGCGAAAAAGGCGGCTGGTCACGACGAAAATTCTGGAGCTGTGCACTATGGTCCGAATGACCACTTTTGTTGGCCAAAACTTAATTTTTCAAAGTCAAAGCTGAAACCTGGTTTTGATCGCGCTGCATTCGAAAAAGATGGACCGTTAAAGCTGCGTACCAGAAATTTCGATAGATGGCGCCACTTCTGCAAAATCAGCTGTTCAACCCAGCTATTGTTATCGAAAAGCACGTGAAGGGAAAAAGTGCCGGATTAAGAACAATTTTAAATCTCTCAAAAGTTAAAAAACGCAAGGAACTGATTAAATTTTTTTGATGAATCTTAATCAGTCGGGTTTGTATTACGTGTTTTGAATTGTGAACTGTATCTAGTAGTTGTGATGTATTCGTAATTGTAGGTTAAAGTGAGTCGTTCAACATGTGCCACCTTGTAATAAAAACTAATTTTTGAAAAGGTGTACAAAGTGCGTCCTACCTAGTCCCACCCTGAAACCTTTTGTGTGTTGTAAATTAATAAATTCTTTTAGAAATGTATATAGTAAGAAATGCCACTTTTCACCACAATTCTTTAAATTTGCATTATTAGATCATTACCTCACATTCAAAAATGCAGAATTGTTTGCCATATGGCATTTAGAAAAGGGTAAAAAAAGCAAAAAGGAAAATGTGGTACTGGAATTTTTAAAATCAGCACTTAATGGTGACATATCAGAAGAAATGACCACAGCATTTGTTGAAACCAGCAAAAAAATTTGTTATCGGTTGACAACAAAATGGAAAATATGCAGGTTAAATATAAAGATGTTTCAACGGAAATATGTGGATTGGCTTGAACAACAAACAAGTGTAGCCGTCCCAAAAGCCTTAAAGTCAGTGGGACGCCCTGTATTGTTATATGCCAAAAAAGGTCGCAGAGCACAAAGAAGGCAGGCTGCAGATCTTGTTACATCAGAGAAAGGAAACATCAATTTATTGATTCAAGCGGCAAGCATTGCCGCACGAAAGCGAGGCAAACACGACCTCGCTTTTGTGCTAAAACTTCTCTCTGTATGCCCAGAGAAGGCCAAAATAGTTCGCAAGGCTGTGCAGGACCCAGTAGGAAAGCCGACCCCGATCTCCCCTGACGAGGCGTTAGCCCTGCTTCTCGACAAGGATCTTAGCAAAGAGCAGTACTGTGCAATAAGGGAGCAAACAAAACGGAAAAATCTGATCGGTTACATCATGCACGGAAGTGCAGCCGAATGCATAATTTTACAGACGTGTTCCACCGAGCAATGGATACATCAGATCCTATTATTTCATCGGTAAATCTAGATAGACATATTCAGAGACAAAACAGAATAAACCTTCCAACTGAAGTTTTGGAAATGTTATCAAGCGAAGGTAGCCCATTAGAAGACCACGGTCGGAATGAAGATGATTATGATGATAATTTTGGATTGCAATGGAGTATGGAAGTGGAAAACGAAGAGCATGAGGCTTAAAAACATGTAGGTGTGTATAATCTGGTAAACTAACTAACAGCACAGTTAGAATAAATGTAAATCTTTTATATTTCAGAGCCCCTTGACAAAAGCAACCTTTAAACAATTATTTTTTTGACTTGGATCACAATTTTTGTTTATATTTAAGTAAAAAAAATTTCTTTTAGGCATCCAATGCCTCTATTTTTAATAAAGATGTTGAAAATATGCTCAAGACTTGTTTTTCACTATAACTAATAATTTAAATATGCATTATTAAAAAAAGGGGCGGTGCCACACCCATTTTTTTTCTTAAATCCACTTCTTATTGATTATATAAATCCAATACAAACGAGGGGGAACGTTGTGAGTTGCTGCGGACACCGCATCTCTACGGTTATACCCGATACTAAGTCAGTATGGCTCTCCTCCGGCAGACGCCGCTAATATTAAATGACACGATAAAGAGTGCGTGCGAGAGAGACAGAAAATCAGTCTGAGCGTGACGTCGGGCGCTGCGTAGCCACTGCAAATTGATTTGTTCCTATTGGCTATAAAAATGATCTGATCTGATCCAGATTCAGCAATCTGATAGATATGGTCATTATCTATGATTCTGCGTTTTTAGTTTTCTCGAATGTGCAATATTGTGGATGCAACAGATTTTCGTTCTTTGTGTGGGCGGAAGGGGGTGGGGCGAAACTTTGAGATACACGTTTTATAGTAAGATCTAACAGGAGTGCGGATACCAAATTAAGTTACTCTAGCCTGAATAGTCTCTAAGATTTTTGAATATCCCCAGATTTTCGTCCTTTGCGGGGGCGGAAGGGGGTGTGGCGAAATTTTGAAACAAACTCGTCTCGGTCCGATATATTTGGAGTGTGGATACCAAATTTGGTTGCTCTAGCTTTTGTAGTCTCTGAGATCTAGGAGCTAATGTTTTACTCTAAGCAAAACCGCCTATGCTACGTGTGTGTTAGAGAGAGACAGGGCGAGAAAAAATGAAATTGTTTTCTTGATGCTGGCTATAATAATAATACGATCCAATTCAGATTCCGCAGTCTTAAAGATATGGTCATTCTCTACAATTCTACGTTTTTGGTTTTCTCATATCTTTAAAATTGTGGATGCCACAGATTTTCGTCCTTTTTGGGGGCGAAGTTTTGAAATATTTTTGTAGCAGTGAAGTCTGGATCCAAAACATCGTTGCTCTAGCTCTTATAGTCTTTGAGCACTAGGCGCTGAAGGGGACGGACGGACGGACAGACGGACGGACGGACAGACAGACAGGGCTCAATCGACTCGGCTATTGATGCTGATCAAGAATATATATACTTTATGGGGTCGGAAACGATTCCTTCTGGACGTTACACACATCCACTTTTACCACAAATCTAATATACCCCAATACTCATTTTGAGTATCGGGTATAAAAATCTTGTTCCGTTCGGGAGTTATTAATTTTGGCCATCAAAAGTGGTCATTCGGACCATAGTGCTGTGTTGGTGTGACGACGACAGAAAATTCTGGAGCTGTGTTGGTGTGACGATGACAGAAAATTCTGGAGCTGTGTTGGTGTGACGACGACAGAAAATTCTGTAGCTGTGTTGCTGCGACGACAACGAAATCATTTTGGAATTGGTTGTTGTTGGTGAGTGCAAGCGAAATATTGCAAAGAAGCAGACAGACAGATCCATTTCTTATTATATTATATTTCATACAAGTTTGTAAAAATGAATAGAGATGAGATTTTGGCACTGTTGGTGGCAGATTTGCGCGATAAATTGGCCGAGATAGGTTTTAATAGAACCGGAAGAAAAGTTGAGTTGCAAAACAGACTGCTGGCTCACTATGGTTTTCAAACCGATCAAAACGATGAAGAAGTTAGGGATGAGGGAGAGACTGCAGATGAGATTAATGAAGAGTTATCATTTAGAACAGTGGCCTCAAATAATGAACAAGCAAGAGGAAATGAAAGGCGAGATGAAATGTCACCAGACATTAATCAGTGGATCGAAGAACTCGAGGAGTGTGCACTCACGGTGGAATGGAACCAATTACAGGTGTTCATTTATGCCAAACAATTGCTCAGTGGGGCAGCGAAGCTTTTTATTCGAAGTCAACGCGATATTCGTGATTGGAATGTTTTAAAGGGTGCATTGATCGACGAATTTGGGGTGAAGGTGTCATCAGCTGAGATACATCGTAGGCTAGGGAAGCGGCAGAAGAGGAAGAACGAAACGTTGCACGAGTATCTATACGCTCTGATGGAGTTGGCAAAGCCAATCGAGATGGATGACGAAAGTTTAATTGAATATTTTGTCAGCGGGATTCCAGATTCTAGTACAAACAAGGCTTTACTTTATGAGGCAATTGAAGGTGCAAATTGAGGCATACCAGAAAATGACAGGGTCGGTGAGATCACAAGGGAAGTTTGACTCACACTTCAATAAAGGAGAAAAAGAGTTAGTGAAATCAGCGGAAAAGTTTAAAAAGTGTTTTAACTGCGGAGATGAGTCGCATATTAAGCGGGATTGTCCAAAAAGAGATAACAGGTGTTTCAGATGCAACCAGATGCAAGGTCGACATGGCAATTAAACAGGAGAAAGCAACCAATCTAGTTCTGGAGAATGGTAGGACAAAGCCATCAAGCACGTTCCCTTCGTCAGGGTTAGAGTTGAAATCGGTAAACTACGGAAAAGTTGTGTTTAAAGGATTGGTCGATACAGGTGCAGATTTGTGTCTTCTAAGCAGAAATGTGTTTTTGAAGCTTGGTAGAGGAAAACTGGCAGGACGTAGTAAATGTTTAACGGGAATTGGTGAAAGCCAAATTATGACTTTCGGTAGTATCACAATACCTGTGCAGATTGATGACATTGACTTAATTGTAGAATTTCACGTAATTGCGGACGAGGACATGGGATTTGATGCTATATTGGGTAGAACTCTTTTAGAGAGTGTGGACATGAAGGTAACAAGAGATGGAACAAGTACAAGAACAAGAACAAGTAAGTACTAGGCGCAATGTTCCAGAACATAGAGATGAGAGGGAAAATGTTAATTCATGTACGGAGTTGCTGAATGAGTTTCAGAGTTTGTGTATGGTGAACTTAGAGCAGAGTGAAGCTATAAATATTGATTTGTCACATTTGCCCTGTTCAGAGAGAGATCAAATAAGAAAGATAATTGAGGAATACAAGCCGAGTCGAAATGTGCATTGCCCTATAGAGATGAAAATTGTACTAACGGATGATTTACCTGTGTATCAGCATCCTAGGCGTATGGCTTATAGTGAGCAGAACATAGTAGACGAGCAGGTCAACGAGTGGTTAGCACAAAAGATAATAAAGCCCAGTACATCAGAATATGCCTCTCCGATTGTATTAGTACCAAAGAAGAATGGACAGAAACGTCTATGCTGCGATTATCGCAAGTTAAATGAGAAAATATTGCGAGATAACTTTCCGATGGTACAGATGCAGGATGTTATTGAGAAATTGCAAGGAGCTTTGATTTTTACGACATTAGATTTGACTAACGGTTATTTCCACGTACCAGTTGAAGTTCAGTCACAAAAGTATACATCATTTGTAACGCAGAAAGGACAATATGAGTTCCTATTTGTACCGTTTGGGATTTCGAATTCGCCAGCAATCTTCACACGTTTCATAGTTGCGGTAATGAGAGAATTGGTTCAGAAGGGTGACGCTGTAGTATATATGGATGATATCATTATACCAAGTAAGGATGTTAAGGAAGGCTTACAGAAGTTGAAAAGAGTGCTAGAAGTGACAAGAAAGAATAGTTTGAAGATAAACTGGAGTAAAGGTCAAATTTAGCAAAGTAAGGTAGACTTCTTGGGGTATGTTATAGAAAATGGTACCATAACACCCGGTAAGGAGAAAACACAGTGCGTAGCAAACTTTCCGATCCCAAAGGATAAAAAAGCTATACAACGATTCATTGGGCTGACTTCTTATTTCAGGAAATTCATGTGGCCCCGGATTTTCCGTAGTTGTACTTTAGTCCAGGACGCCAGGTTTTATTATAATTAGTCTTTATTTATGATTATTATTTAAGATTAGTTATGATTACAACGGTCGCTGTGCTTTAAGTATATTTTGATTAATACAGATATTTGCGCTCGTAATTTGCGTGTGGCTGAGTGAGACTTTGGCACCGAATTAAATGGCGTCGATCGTTGAGGCTGTGTTCCCTTCTCTCTTTGTTCGACGGCCGCTTCTAGTCTCTCTCTCTGTTACTTCCTCTGTTATCTCTACAGACTCTGTTGCTCTCCCACCAAATCCCACATTCGGCCCTCCTGACATAGAGTTCGCCCCGAACTCCTTCATAAATTCGGCCACCGTAGATGTTTTAAAAGGGCATTCTCCTTCACCCACTCTTTCTACATCATACCGGCCGTGCTAGTGAATCTTGACCACCTTATAGGGCCCTAGAAACTTTCCCCTCAACTTCAATCCAACACCATATTGGGTCCGCCTGATTGCAACTAAGTCATTGATCTTGTACGGCTTTTCATCCTTTCTCTTTTTATCGAAGGCTCGCTTATTTTCTTCCTGCAACGACTGAATATTGTCAATAGCCTCATTCCATAACTGCTCACGATCTTCGTCTAGCTCACCTATGAGAGACTGCTGTACCAGTTCTCTCAATTCAGCTATGTCAGTTATACGCATGTCTACTCCTGTTAGGAGTTTAAATGGGGCGACTTTGGTACTCATAGGTTCGACATTGTTAATTATCTGTTGCACTCTACCCACGTGCCTATACCAATTTCCTGGATTTTCTAAGCTCATCTTTGACAGCATCGGTACTACTATTTTGCGCATTCTCTCGACCTGTCCATTGCCTCTAGGTACGCCTGTAGCTATTAACAAATGTTGTATCTTCTGCTTGTCACAGTACTCTTTGAATAATTGCGATGTGAAAGCTGCGCCACGATCAGTGACAATTCTGAATGGGTTACCAAATGATACTGCTTGCCTTTCTAAACAGTTCAGCACCTCCTCTACTCCGGTACTACGTGTGGGGTACAACCAAACGAATTTTGAAAATGCATCAACAACTACCAAAATGTGATTATATCTTTTCTTTGTAATCTCCAACGGCCCGACGTGGTCTAAGTGATAGGTAACTAATGGTTTATCACCCTTGTCAATGGGAGTTAGGTACCCTTCTTGCCTGCCCGCTTTTGTATTAACTAAGATACACTGCACGCAACCGCCTACCACTCTTTCTACTTTATTTCTTAGTTTAGGGATAAAGTAAGATTTCTCAACCAAATCCTTTGTTTTCTTCACCGAAAAATGTCCCTGCCTGTGGGCGATCTGTATTATTTCGGTTTCCATTTGAGATGGAACAACTATTAACTCTCGGTTTAGATCTTTGAATAAGATTTGGTTTGCCATATAATAATCCTCGTTTCCTGCTTTTCCACCAGAATTTTGACCACCCTTGTCCATTCATCTGCACACTGCGCATCCCTAAGCCTGTGCATAACACTCTCTGTTAATACGTAACAAGCAACTCGACTGAGAGCGTCTACGTGTCGCATCTTCGATCCTGAACGATGTTCTATTTCGTAATCGTAGTCCTGCAGATACATTGCCCACCTAGCTACTCTTAATGGAACGTCTTTCTTTTTCATCGTCATGGCAAACGCGTTACAGTCCGTAATGATTTTAAATTTCAGTCCGAGAACATACACACGCCATTTAGTCAATGCTCCTATTACTGCTAGCACTTCAAGTTCGTATGAATGATATTTTTCCTCACATGGCTTTGTTTTCTTACTCATATACATCACTGGGTGCAGCTGACCATCTTCTGGATCCTTTTGTAACAAGACAGCCCCAAAACCTAACTTATAGCATCCGTGTGTATCTCCGTAGATAATTTAGGATTGTACAATCGTAAAACTGGTTTCCTAGTGAGAGCGGCTTTCAATTGCTCGAATGCTAATCGCTGCAACTCCTTGAACTCGAACTTAGAATCCTTTCTCAACAAATCCGACAATGGCCTGGCTATGACTGCGTATCCTTCAATGAAATTTCCTGAA
Source organism: Drosophila miranda (assembly GCF_003369915.1). Lineage (NCBI taxonomy): Eukaryota > Metazoa > Arthropoda > Insecta > Diptera > Drosophilidae > Drosophila > Drosophila miranda. The sequence goes on from NW_022881603.1 coordinate 38,282,456, forward strand.
ATAAGAAGTCAGCCCAATGAATCGTTGTATAGCTTTTTTATCTTTTGGGATCGGAAAGTTTGCTACGCACTGTGTTTTCTCCTTACCGGGTGTTATGGTACCATTTTCTGTAACATACCCCAAGAAATCTACCTTACTTTGCAAAATTTGACCTTTACTCCAGTTTATCTTCAAACCATTCTTTCTTGTCACTTCTAGCACTCTTTTCAATTTCTGTAAGCCTTCCTTAACATCCTTACTTGGTATAATGATATCATCCATATATACTACAGCGTCACCCTTCTGAACCAATTCTCTCATTACCGCAACTATGAAACGTGTGAAGATTGCTGGCGAATTCGAAATCCCAAACGGTACAAATAGGAACTCATATTGTCCTTTCTGCGTTACAAATGATGTATACTTTTGTGACTGAACTTCAACTGGTACGTGGAAATAACCGTTAGTCAAATCTAATGTCGTAAAAATCAAAGCTCCTTGCAATTTCTCAATAACATCCTGCATCTGTACCATCGGAAAGTTATCTCGCACTATTTTCTCATTTAACTTGCGATAATCGCAGCATAGACGTTTCTGTCCATTCTTCTTTGGTACTAATACAATCGGAGAGGCATATTCTGATGTACTGGGCTTTATTATCTTTTGTGCTAACCACTCGTTGACCTGCTCGTCTACTATGTTCTGCTCACTATAAGCCATACGCCTAGGATGCTGATACACAGGTAAATCATCCGTTAGTACAATTTTCATCTCTATAGGGCAATGCACATTTCGACTCGGCTTGTATTCCTCAATTATCTTTCTTATTTGATCTCTCTCTGAACAGGGCAAATGTGACAAATCAATATTTATAGCTTCACTTAGAACTTAGAGCAGGTTCACCATACACAAACTCTGAAACTCATTCAGCAACTCCGTACATGAATTAACATTTTCCCTCTCATCTCTATGTTCTGGAACATTGCGCCTAGTACTTACTTGACTTCCTGATCTGAGGACTAGTGCTGTTCCATCTCTTGTTACCTTCATGTCCACACTCTCTAAAAGAGTTCTACCCAATATAGCATCAAATCCCATGTCCTCGTCCGCAATTACGTGAAATTCTACAATTAAGTCAATGTCATCAATCTGCACGGGTATTGTGATACTACCGAAAGTCATAATTTGGCTTTCACCAATTCCCGTTAAACATTTACTACGTCCTGCCAGTTTTCCTCTACCAAGCTTCAAAAACACATTTCTGCTTAGAAGACACAAATCTGCACCTGTATCGACCAATCCTTTAAACACAACTTTTCCGTAGTTTACCGATTTCAACTCTAACCCTGACGAAGGGAACGTGCTTGATGGCTTTGTCCTACCATTCTCCAGAACTAGATTGGTTGCTTTCTCCTGTTTAATTGCCATGTCGACCTTGCATCTGGTTGCATCTGAAACACCTGTTATCTCTTTTTGGACAATCCCGCTTAATATGCGACTCATCTCCGCAGTTAAAACACTTTTTAAACTTTTCCGCTGATTTCACTAACTCTTTTTCTCCTTTATTGAAGTGTGAGTCAAACTTCCCTTGTGATCTCACCGACCCTGTCATTTTCTGGTATGCCTCAATTTGCACCTTCAATTGCCTCATAAAGTAAAGCCTTGTTTGTACTAGAATCTGGAATCCCGCTGACAAAATATTCAATTAAACTTTCGTCATCCATCTCGATTGGCTTTGCCAACTCCATCAGAGCGTATAGATACTCGTGCAACGTTTCGTTCTTCCTCTTCTGCCGCTTCCCTAGCCTACGATGTATCTCAGCTGATGACACCTTCACCCCAAATTCGTCGATCAATGCACCCTTTAAAACATTCCAATCACGAATATCGCGTTGACTTCGAATAAAAAGCTTCGCTGCCCCACTGAGCAATTGTTTGGCATAAATGAACACCTGTAATTGGTTCCATTCCACCGTGAGTGCACACTCCTCGAGTTCTTCGATCCACTGATTAATGTCTGGTGACATTTCATCTCGCCTTTCATTTCCTCTTGCTTGTTCATTATTTGAGGCCACTGTTCTAAATGATAACTCTTCATTAATCTCATCTGCAGTCTCTCCCTCATCCCTAACTTCTTCATCGTTTTGATCGGTTTGAAAACCATAGTGAGCCACCAGTCTGTTTTGCAATTCAACTTTTCTTCCGGTTCTATTAAAACCTATCTCGGCCAATTTATTGCGCAAATCTGCCACCAACAGTGCCAAAATCTCATCTCTATTCATTTTTACAAACTTGTATGAAATATAATATAATAAGAAATGGATCTGTCTGTCTGCTTCTTTGCAATATTTCGCTTGCACTCACCAACAACAACCAATTCCAAAATGTTTTCGTTGTCGTCGCAGCAACACAGCTACAGAATTTTCTGTCGTCGTCACACCAACACAGCTCCAGAATTTTCTGTCATCGTCACACCAACACAGCTCCAGAATTTTCTGTCGTCGTCACACCAACACAGCACTATGGTCCGAATGACCACTTTTGTTGGCCAAAATTAATAACTCCCGAACGGAACAAGATTTTTATACCCGATACTCAAAATGAGTATTGGGGTATATTAGATTTGTGGTAAAAGTGGATGTATGTAACGTCCAGAAGGAATCGTTTCCGACCCCATAAAGTATATATATTCTTGATCAGCATCAATATCCGAGTCGATTGAGCCCTGTCTGTCTGTCCGTCCGTCCGTCTGTCCGTCTGTACGTCTGTCCGTCCCCTTCAGCGCCTAGTGCTCAAAGACTATAAGAGCTAGAGCAACGATGTTTTGGATCCAGACTTCTGTGATATGTCACTGCTACAAAAATATTTCAAAACTTCGCCCCGCCCACTTCCGCCCCCACAAAGGACGAAAATCTGTGGCATCCACAATTTTAAAGATATGAGAAAACCAAAAACGTAGAATTGTAGAGAATGACCATATCTTTAAGACTGCGGAATCTGAATTGGATCGTATTATTATTATAGCCAGCATCAAGAAAACAATTTCATTTTTTCTCGCCCTGTCTCTCTCTAACACACACGTAGCATAGGCGGCTTTGCTTAGAGTAAAACATTAGCTCCTAGATCTCAGAGACTACAAAAGCTAGAGCAACCAAATTTGGTATCCACACTCCAAATATATCGGACCGAGACGAGTTTGTTTCAAAATTTCGCCACACCCCCTTCCGCCCCCGCAAAGGACGAAAATCTGGGGATATTCAAAAATCTTAGAGACTATTCAGGCTAGAGTAACTAAATTTGGTATCCGCACTCCTGTTAGATCTTACTATAAAACGTGTATCTCAAAGTTTCGCCCCACCCCCTTCCGCCCACACAAAGGACGAAAATCTGTTGCATCCCTAATATTGCACATTCGAGAAAACTAAAAACGCAGAATCATAGATAATGACCATATCTATCAGATTGCTGAATCTGGATCAGATCAGATCATTTTTATAGCCAATAGGAACAAATCAATTTGCAGTGGCTACGCAGCGCCCGACGTCACGCTCAGACTGATTTTCTGTCTCTCTCGCACGCACTCTTTATCGTGTCAATTAATATTAGCGGCGTCTGCCGGAGGAGAGCCATACTGACTTAGTATCGGGTATAACCGTAGAGATGCGGTGTCCGCAGCAACTCACAACGTTCCCCCTCGTTTGTATTGGATTTATATAATCAATAAGAAGTGGATTTAAGAAAAAAAAATGGGTGTGGCACCGCCCCTTTTTTTAATAATGCATATTTAAATTATTAGTTATAGTGAAAAACAAGTCTTGAGCATATTTTCAACATCGTTATTAAAAATAGAGGCATTGGATGCCTAAAAGAAATTTTTTTACTTAAATATAAACAAAAATTGTGATCCAAGTCAAAAAAATAATTGTTTAAAGGTTGCTTTTGTCAAGGGGCTCTGAAATATAAAAGATTTACATTTATTCTAACTGTGCTGTTAGTTAGTTTACCAGATTATACACACCTACATGTTTTTAAGCCTCATGCTCTTCGTTTTCCACTTCCATACTCCATTGCAATCCAAAATTATCATCATAATCATCTTCATTCCGACCGTGGTCTTCTAATGGGCTACCTTCGCTTGATAACATTTCCAAAACTTCAGTTGGAAGGTTTATTCTGTTTTGTCTCTGAATACGTCTATCTAGATTTACCGATGAAATAATAGGATCTGATGTATCCATTGCTCGGTGGAACACGTCTGTAAAATTATGCATTCGGCTGCACTTCCGTGCATGATGTAACCGATCAGATTTTTCCGTTTTGTTTGCTCCCTTATTGCACAGTACTGCTCTTTGCAAAGATCCTTGTCGAGAAGCAGGGCTAACGCCTCGTCAGGGGAGATCGGGGTCGGCTTTCCTACTGGGTCCTGCACAGCCTTGCGAACTATTTTGGCCTTCTCTGGGCATACAGAGAGAAGTTTTAGCACAAAAGCGAGGTCGTGTTTGCCTCGTTTTCGTGCGGCAATGCTTGCCGCTTGAATCAATAAATTGATGTTTCCTTTCTCTGATGTAACAAGATCTGCAGCCTGCCTTCTTTGTGCTCTGCGACCTTTTTTGGCATATAACAATACAGGGCGAACTAGCGACCTTAAGGCTTTTGGGACGGCTACACTTGTTTGTTGATCAAGCCAATCCACATATTTCCGTTGAAACATCTTTATATTTGACCTGCATATTTTCCATTTTGTTGTCAACCGATAACAAATTTTTTTGCTGGTTTCAACAAATGCTGTGGTCATTTCTTCTGATATGTCACCATTAAGTGCTGATTTTTAAAATTCCAGTACCACATTTTCCTTTTTGCTTTTTTTTACCCTTTTCTAAATGCCATATGGCAAACAATTCTGCATCTTTGAATGTGAGGTAATGATCTAATAATGCAAATTTAAAGAATTGTGGTGAAAAGTGGCATTTCTTACTATATACATTTCAAAAAGAATTTATTAATCTACAACACACAAAAGGTTTCAGGGTGGGACTAGGTAGGACGCACTTTGTACACCTTTTCAAAAATTAGTTTTTATTACAAGGTGGCACATGTTGAACGACTCACTTTAACCTACAATTACGAATACATCACAACTACTAGATACAGTTCACAATTCAAAACACGTAATACAAACCCGACTGATTAAGATTCATCAAAAAAATTTTATCAGTTCCTTGCGTTTTTTAACTTTTGAGAGATTTAAAATTGTTCTTAATCCGGCACTTTTTCCCTTCACGTGCTTTTCGATAACAATAGCTGGGTTGAACAGCTGATTTTGCAGTAGTGGCGCCATCTATCGAAATTTCTGGTACGCAGCTTTAACGGTCCATCTTTTTCGAATGCAGCGCGATCAAAACCAGGTTTCAGCTTTGACTTTGAAAAATTAAGTTTTGGCCAACAAAAGTGGTCATTCGGACCATAGTGCACAGCTCCAGAATTTTCGTCGTGACCAGCCGCCTTTTTCGCCGTACAGTACTTGCGAACCACTAGCTACCTTCTCTGCTCCACGCCTTTCTCCTTGTCCAGATGATGTCCACCGCCAACGATCCTGCCTATTGCACGTTGCTGACCATCTACCAAGTCTTACGTTGCCTTCAGATTGGGTACTGGGTCTCTTTATCGCCGTCTCTGCTGTTTACGCCGTTCCTCTCTATTCCTCTGCTTTTACAGTTACTGACTGCTGCGTCTCGTTTCCACGCACTCACCACTGCCTTGTCAATTTTCTCGTCGTCTTCTTGCTGCAGACTTTTTGTGTTGACCAGCTGCCTTTTTCGCCGTACAGTACTTGCGAATCACTAGCTACCTTCTCTGCTCCACGCCTTTCTCCTTGTCTAGATGATGCTCACCGCCAACGATCCTGCCTATTGCACGTTGCTGACCATCCACCAAGTCTTACGTTGCCTTCAGATTGGGTACTGGGTCTCTTTATCGCCGTCTCTGCTGCTTACGCCGTTCCTCTTGATTTGGTTTGCTTCGGTTTTTCTTCTCCTTTTTACCGTAGCTGCATGCCGCCGTCTTGCTCACTCTCGCGTTGCTTTGCCAATTGCCTTTTGTTTGAATTTTCGCGCAGCAGAGTTTTTGCAGATTTCTTCCAGAATGTTGCAAACAACGCCACCACAATTCACCGAGTTCTCGCAATATTTGTAAAACACAACTTTAGTTTGATGACTTTCCGTTTGTAATCGTTCAAATCCCGGTTGAGCCCCCAAAAATTGTGGCCTCGGATTTTCCGTAGTTGTACTTTAGTCCAGGACGCCAGGTTTTATTATAATTAGTCTTTATTTATGATTATTATTTAAGATTAGTTATGATTACAACGGTCGCTGTGCTTTAAGTATATTTTGATTAATACAGATATTTGCGCTCGTAATTTGCGTGTGGCTGAGTGAGACTTTGGCACCGAATTAAATGGCGTCGATCGTTGAGGCTGTGTTCTCTCCTCTCTTTGTTCGACGGCCGCTTCTAGTCTCTCTCTCTGTTACTTCCTCTGTTATCTCTACAGACTCTATTGCTCTCCCACCAAATCCCACATTCATTGAAGGATACGCAGTCATAGCCAGGCCATTGTCGGATTTGTTGAGAAAGGATTCTAAGCTCGAGTTCAAGAAGTTGCAGCGATTAGCATTCGAGCAATTGAAAGCCGCTCTCACTAGGAAACCAGTTTTACGATTGTACAATCCTAAATTATCTACGGAGATACACACGGATGCTTCTAAGTTAGGTTTTGGGGCTGTCTTGTTACAAAAGGATCCAGAAGATGGTCAGCTGCACCCAGTGATGTATATGAGTAAGAAAACAAAGCCATGTGAGGAAAACTATCATTCATACGAACTTGAAGTGCTAGCAGTAATAGGAGCATTGACTAAATGGCGTGTGTATGTTCTCGGACTGAAATTTAAAATCATTACGGACTGTAACGCGTTTGCCATGACGATGAAAAAGAAAGACGTTCCATTAAGAGTAGCTAGGTGGGCAATGTATCTGCAGGACTACGATTACGAAATAGAACATCGTTCAGGATCGAAGATGCGACACGTAGACGCTCTCAGTCGAGTTGCTTGTTACGTATTAACAGAGAGTGTTATGCACAGGCTTAGGGATGCGCAGTGTGCAGATGAATGGACAAGAGTGGTCAAAATTCTGGTGGAAAAGCAGGGATACGAGGATTATTATATGGCAAACCAAATCTTATTCAAAGATCCAAACCGAGAGTTAATAGTTGTTCCATCTCAAATGGAAACCGAAATAATACAGATCGCCCACAGGCAGCGACATTTTTCGGTGAAGAAAACACAGGATCTGGTAGAGAAATCTTACTTTATCCCTTAACTAAGAAATAAAGTAGAAAGAGTGGTAGGCGGTTGCGTGCAGTGTATCTTAGTTAATACAAAAGCGGGCAGGCAAGAAGGGTACCTAACTCCCATTGACAAGGGTGATAAACCATTAGTTACCTATCACTTAGACCACGTCGGGCCGATGGAGATTACAAAGAAAAGATATAATCACATTTTGGTAGTTGTTGATGCATTTTCAAAATTCGTTTGGTTGTACCCCACACTAGTGTTGGGTAAACATTGCTCATTTTGGTGAACATATTCACTTGTTCTTTTTTAGTAAGTGAGTCAACTCACTCATATTGCTCACTTGCTCACTTGCTCTCTTAGATTGCTCACTCACTTGTTCACTTGCTCAGTTGCTCACTTGCTCAGTTGCTGACTTGCTCAGTTGTTCACTATTCATGCACAGAACCCTAAGCACCACAGACTTTTACACAAATAAAATACATATATAAAATAATCATAGGAATTCTTATACTAACATAAAAATAAGGAGATCCTTTCATAGGAATTCTTATACTAACATAAAAATAAGGAGATCGTTTCATAGGAATTCTTATACTAACTTAAAAATAAGGAGATCCTTTCATAGGAATTCTTATACTAACATAAAAATAAGGAGATCCTTTCATAGGAATTCTTATACTAACTTATAAAAGTGGTGATCCTTTCATAGGAATTCTTATACTTTTCGTTTTCTTCATTTTAGCCCTATTTTAGCGGGAAGCACTCCATCAATGACATCCCAGTCTTCTGGTGACAAAATTAAATCTGTGCTTGTTGACAGAGCTGCCACGACTGCCTCCTTCAGGATAGACAGCCGTTCAAACATATTGTACGTTGAGTTCCAACGTGTTGGCACATCCTGTGTTAGTTTGAGGTCAGCCAACTTAAGCAGCGCTTGCATATCTTTAAGCTTTTTAAAGCCTGATGAGCTGCGATGAAAATATTCGCTTATAGCTTTAGCTTTTCTGCGCACACTGCTCATTTTATCTAGAGCTTTTTGGACAATTAGATTTAGGGTATGAGCAAAACACCGTATATGACTCCAATTGCCGGTTCTAATAGCAAGAGCAATGTTGTGTGCATTATCGGATGCTATTGCTGCGACTTTGTTTTTGAGATCCCATTCAGTCACAATTTTTTCCAAAAAGCTGCACAGATTCGCAGCAGTGGGCGACGCTTCAAAGGCCTGACAAGCAATTGTATAGGAGGTCAGCATCGTTGATTCCTCATCGATATACTAACTTATAGCATTTCCGTGTAGGCATGCCACGCCGTTGTCTGTAAATCCGCCAACGGTGGCTCCGGAGTTCTTTACACCGAGCAATGTGCTTCCTTCGAGCACCCAACTCCCCAACAGCATCAATCCCATCCCTGCAGTTTCTGTGGCCGTCACTTCTGACGCGGTGAGTGCTCCTAGTGCGGGTGTGCTGGTTGCTGACGACGTCTTGCCAATTCCTGCTCCAATTCCTGCTCCAATTCCTGCTGCAATTCCTACTCCAATTCCTGCTACAGCCATTGCTGCCAATTCCTCTGCCCTTGTACCGAGATCTCTTTTAGGTGTGGCTCCACCATCTCGATCTCGCTCGGGACTTCAACTTAAAGCAGTGGTCCCTCGGAAAGCAATATTTGTTTCTCGTCTTATTCCTGAGGCTACAACGGAGGATGTTAAACAACATCTTGCCACTAAACTTAACACTTCGCCTGTTGATATAGTTGTGACTAAATTTTCATTTAAACATAAGCGCAACATATCATCATTTAAAATTCTTCTCCCTGATTCTTTACTATCCTGTTCTCTAGAACCGTCAATATGGCCTGAGCATACAATTGTGCATGAGTTCCTTCTCAAAGATTCGAACTCGAATCCAAGAATTACCGAACATGCTCCAAAAAACTAATGTACTATTTTTCCATGCACTATCAGAACGTTCGCAGTTTGCTGGGAAAGTTGCGTCAAATTCATACTAATAGCGCGTCCTTTGATTTCGATGCCATCGCGTTTACCGAAACCTGGCTTAACTCCTCTGTCAATGATCACGAAATTTTCATTGATAGTTACACTATTTATAGAATGGACCGCCCATCTTTTGCAGGTGGGGTTCTGATTGCAGTTAAATCTGTTTTCTCATCTGAGTTATTCCCATTCAATAACATTCATGGAATTGAATTTGTTGCAGTCAAAGTTCGTGTTGGCTCCGCATTTTTCTATTTAACCTGCTCTTACATTCCTCCCAGGTCTGATGCTGAGCTTTACTTACACCACCTTTCAGCAATTAATAATGTTGTTTCTACATTAGGGTGCAATGATCGAATTATTGTCATGGGGGACTTTAACCTCCCATTTCTTTCTTGGCTGCCTTGTAATGACGCTAACCTGTTGTTTCCCAATTGCCATAATGACTTTATCAATGGGCTAACGGATATTTCCCTTGTCCAAATTAATGCCGTTAAAAACATTAGGGACAGACTTCTTGACCTCGTTTTTGTTAACGATGGTTCTCTTACTACTGTATCTAGAGCAAGCCCAATATCTCTCCCTGAAGATCCTTACCATCCAACTTTGTTGATATCACTGGAGTGTACACAATCTGGAGGTGCTGACAGTTCCATGGCTCCTTGTCACATAAAGTGTTTTCGCAAAACAAACTTTATTGATTTAGATCTACATCTCTCGCGTGTTGATTGGTCGTTTCTTTATTCATTACCGAACATAGATGCAACTGTTAACTCGTTTTATAGTTCTATTTACTCCGCCCTTAATACGTTTGTTCCAGATATCACTGTACCTGTATCGTCCAAGCCTCCCTGGTTCTCCAAGTATTTGTCATACTTAAAAAATAATAAATCCCGGCTCTATAAAAAGTACCAGAAGTCGGGCTCCACGTTGGCCTTAGCTCTATACTCCTCCGCTCGCTCTCTGTTCCTTGCCGTCAATAGTCAGTGTTATAATCATTACCTTTCACAATGTAGTAGTAATTTTCGTAGTGATCCTAAAAAATTCTATTCGTTCGTTAATTCTAAGCGCAAGTCAAACGTTTTTCCTCCGTCCCTTCATTACCAGAACAAAACAGAAGCTTCTGCTGTTGGTATTGCAAATTTATTCGCTAACTTTTTCCAAACAACGTACTCGTCTCATATTTACAACGCATCCACTCCGTATCCGTACCAGCTACCTCAAGCTAACAGTATTTTTCTGCCCTTTTTCGAGGAAAGCGTTGTTCTTGAAGGTTTGTCATCTATGGACATATCGTTTTCTGCGGGTCCAGATAAGGTACCAAGTTGCATCTTAAAACACTGTGCCCAGTCCCTTTGCAAGCCCTTGACCTTTCTCTTCAACCTCTCCTTGGAACAGTCTTGTCTCCCAGTAATTTGGAATGAGTCCTACATCATTCCGCTTCACAAAAAAGGTTCAAGATCAAACATTGAAAACTATCGTGGTATCGCAAAGCTTTCCGCCATCCCGAAGCTTCTTGAGTTCCTGGTCACCCGGCAACTGCAACATCTTTGTTGCAGCTTGATATCTCCGTCGCAACACGGTTTTTTCAGACATCGTTCAACATCGACTAACCTTCTTGAGTTTTCTAACCTAATCCACCGTGGTTTTCAAATTGGTTTGCAGACGGATGTAGTTTTTACGGACTTCAGCAAGGCATTCGATTCTGTGAACCATGCTCTGCTTATTCAAAAGCTCTCCTTATTAGGGTTCCCAACGAATCTTCTAGATTGGATTTTGTCCTATCTCTCTAACCGTACTCAACGTGTTTTGTTTTCTAACGTGTTGTCAAATACTGTTAATGTTACTTCAGGTGTGCCACAGGGAAGTCATCTGGGCCCGCTTCTGTTTATTTTATTTGTGAACGACCTTCCTCAAGTTATAACATACTCTACTACACTAATGTATGCTGATGATGTCAAAATCTGTCTTTCTTACTCTGATTGGTATTTGCACACACGCCTTCAACTTGATCTAAGTGAACTACTATTGTGGTGTTCAACTAATCTTCTTTTTCTGAACCTTTCCAAATGCAAACTTATGACATTTTACCGTCGCGCTCCTCATTTTGTCTCATATGTTCTAGGAAATCATGTCCTTGAGCGAATTTCGAGTTCAAATGACCTCGGAGTCCTTTTTGATCATAAGATGTGTTTCAACACCCATATAGCTGCAACTGTAAATAAAGCTAAGGGTGTTTTAGCGTTCATCAAGCGTTGGTCCAAGGAGTTTGACGACCCGTACGTTACGAAACAATTGTACATCTCGTTAGTACGTCCTATATTGGAGTATTGTTCTTGTGTGTGGAGCCCGCAGTATAAAGAGCAGCAGGCTGTTATTGAATCCGTGCAAAAGCAATTTTTAATTTTTGCCCTTCGGAACTTTAACTGGGACTCGGGTAGAATCTTGCCACCCTACCGGTCTAGGCTAAATCTTATTGACCTGACGTCGTTGCACCATCGCAGAATATGCAATGGCGTAATGTTCGTGCACAAGCTCCTTCTTGGGACTGTTGACTCCCAAACTCTCTTGGGTCAGATTGACTTGGCCGTTCCATCCAGACCTACCCGTACTTTTAGGCCTATCCGTCTACCCATATGTAGGTCTAATTATGCTGATCATGAACCTTTTAGGGTTTTATGCCATAATTATAACTCCCTCTGTCTAACCCTATCCCCTGAACTGTCTCTTAAACTAATTGCATGCAATATTTATAATCATTTAAATTTAGCTAACTTTTAACTTATCTTTTTCTGCCTTTAGTAACTAAGTACCATTATTAACAGATAATTTGTTAATTTAATAAATAAATAAAAAAAAAAAAATAAAATGTACTGTGACAGCCAGATAACTTTCGTTGGTTATAGATGTCCAACCGTCTGTAGTTAAGCACACCGCTGTGGCCGCACGTAGTTCTTCTATTATCGTCCCAGTGTACTCGTCACGAATTTTGGGAATCAAGGAGCTGGTTAATGTTTTCCCCGTCGGAAGCTTATAGTTTGGGGCGTGCGACACATCGTGAATAAATTTTTTAAATTCTGGTTCTTCGACCAAGCGCAAGGCGTGATGACCCTTGGCGATCATCCGTACAAGTTGCAGATCAATCTGCTGCGCTTTGCTCGCTGGTACAGGCCTTTCAGCAAAGCTTGTTATTTTTGGTTGCGCACTTTGCACAAAAATCGGGCCATCGGTGTTTTGCCGGATAACGGGCTCCATAGACGCCGGGTGCTTGCTCTTTAAATGGCGGCTTAAGTTGCTTTGAGATTGCAACTCAAAATAGATTTGCAATACTTGCACTTGGCTTCCTGGCGTCCAACTTCCTCGAAATGGTTCCAAATCTCACTATACTTCCGAATAAGCGACATAGTGAATTTTTCAAAATTGTAAACAGCTTTGCCCGTAATATAAAAAGTGTGAAGTAAACGCAAATATGAGCAAAGCTGCCAGATCGCAAAATGCCCTTTGAGGAGCAAAATTGCGCAAAAAGTGAGTAGAGAACAAGTGAGTAAAAATGAACAAGTGAGTAAAAATGAACAAGTGAACAACAAAGAACAAGTGAACAAAAAAGAACAAGTGAACAAAAAAGAACAACTTGGAAGGAACATGTTCAGTTGCTCACTTAAGTGAACAACTCTTTTTTGTTCACTCACTCATGAGCAACACAACACTACCCCACACGTAGTACCGGAGTAGAGGAGGTGCTGAACTGTTTAGAAAGGCAAGCAGTATCATTTGGTAACCCATTCAGAATTTTCACTGATCGTGGCGCAGCTTTCACATCGCACTTATTCAAAGAGTACTGTGACAAGCAGAAGATACAACATTTGTTAATAGTGTAACCTGGGCCTGGTTCCCTTGAACTAGGATCAGGTAAACTTATAAACTAGTATTTGAATAAATGTGCAATGGTAAAGATTAAAATTTAAAGATAGAATATAAATGTTGATTCTTACGGGCTACGAAACGGTAAGGCAATTTGGTCGGAACACCCATAGACAATTTCTTCCATGCCCAAATGATTGTAATTAAACACCTAGTAAATAAACTCACTTTTACTGCGGATCCACCGTCGAAAGCGCTTTCTGATGGTTGCTGCAAAACTGTGGTTAATATGATATTTTGGGTTCGGGTGTATTGTTATTGCATTTCGGTTATAAACATATGGGTTTTTGTTATTTTTTTTGTTTTAATCTGTGCATGGAAGGTTATCTATTTATGGATTTGTTTTAGTTTCATATTCACTCTTCCTCTTGCCCTTCTTTTCCTACTCTATGCTCCCTCACTGCTGTTCTGCATTTCTTTTTTATGTATATATATGTAAACTTAAATAGCTGTTCTGCTGCTCGGTACTATTCTGCTTACTCTTATGTTAACTTATGTTACTTCACTCGGCTTATCGCCAGCCCCTTCGGCTCCGTTGCTGGCGAGCGTTTTTATAGCTCGCTCGCTCTCCTATTGGGCTCTGCCTTTGCTGCTTGCGTGTTCTCTCTCTCCCCCGCTTTCACTCTCTGCCTATGCGCGCATCACCTTTGGCTCCGCTCGCCCTCTTTATTTTTTTGGGGCATTACCCTTGCAGCTCTGAGTATTGAACTCCAACAACACACTAACTCTTTCCTTCCCTATGTACTGCGGATCTTAATTGGGCCTTGTTAACTGTATTTGCCATACGGCACGTTTAGGTAGGATTTGCGCTATTTTCCTCCTTTTTCTCCATTCGTATTTCGCCGGTGCTGAACTTTCCGCTATCGCGGATTATCGACCGTCCCGCTTGGTGGCCGCCGCCTCACCGACGTCGATCCGGCTGCCCGCGAAGGTCGAGCCTCTCTGAATTTTTTCTGCGTCTCTGCTCCCTCGCTCTGTGCTGCAACGGATCAGCTGCTTGGAGCGCCGCTGCTTCGCCAGCCCAAATTGCTAGGCGCCAAATCTAGTGCAGGGAGAAAGAACCGTCTAACGTATTCGGCCCCGAAAGATCTGTGGTATCCCACTTTTTGTTCCTCTTACCCGTCAATCTTGGCCCCAGTGGCCGACCTAGCTTCAGTTATCGTAGTCCCGCGACTTTTGCTTTGCTGCTGCTGGATACCACTCGCGCTTTGACAATATTCTTTTCTTGACTTTGGAACTTTTTCATTAATGATTTTTGCTGAGCCTGTTCGGGGCGATGTTGGTCGCTCGACATCCAAATTCCAAAAGGAAGATGGACACGCTCCCATCCACTATGAGACCGGTCGGATCCGCTGGATGACGTTCGAATGTCATCGCTTTCTCCTCTTTCTCTTCACCTGCCATCAGCGTTAACTCACCCCAGAGGGAGCCAACCTTTCAGAGCACCGTTTAAGAGCCCCTGACTCCAAAACCCCCTGTAGCAGCGAGACTATGGCTGCCCATACAACGCCGTTGGCGGTCAATTTAGTATACGCCCTCAGCTACAAGCCTCTTACAAAATCCCCCCTGCCAAAGTCAGACTTGGGGATATTGCCTGCCTTGAGGAATCCACAAGGCTGACTGGCTTGTAGCTACACTTGCCGGATATCCTTCCCGTGGTACCTTCCGATGAGCTTTCCTTGCAGATCTTCCAGCTCATAAATCGAGTTCCCCACTTTCCGTCTAACTCGCGCCTTAAGAAACATTGGCCCTAGCTTAGCGTTGTAGCCGGCTTGAAAATTGCTTTGTTTAAAATTTCGCCGTAGCACTTCCTGCCCCACCTGGTACGATACTTCCTGTGCCTTCAGGTCATAATGCCGTCGATTTCGCTCCCATTGCTTCCGCATCACTTCACACGCTCTCTTTCTGACGATATCCAATGAATCCTCACGTGTGAAGGTCGCTGCCTTGTCCTCTAACATCCCCAATTTCCTCAGCAAAGAATACGTTGCGCCTGAAGACACCATCTGCTGGCCGAAAACCATATAGTAGGGCGTGGATCCTAACCCTGAGTGAACCGCCGACCTCAACGCACAGCATATTTTGCTAAGACTCTCATCCCAGTCTTTCTGGTCACTGCGAATATACGACCGAATGGCAGCGATGACCGAACGGTTGACTCGCTCCGAAGCATTGGCTTGGGGAGCGTGGACAGCTGTTAGCGTGTGCGTTATTCGATGCCTTCTGAGCAGGCCTTGAAACTTCTCGGATCGAAATTGCGATCCGTTGTCAGATAGAATTCCCTCTGGAACTCCGAAGTATGGAATAACTCCTCCTCTAAATACCTCAGCACAACATCCGCATTTAATTTTTTTACAGCCTTGAGGAAAACAAATTTCGAATAATGGTCCAGGACAATAAAAATTCCTATATTTCCACTGCGAGACCTAGGATACGGACCTAAGAAATCAATATAGAGACGCTGGAAGAACCTTTGCGACTCGGCCGCTTTTCCCATCGGTGGACGTAACGGAGCGTTTGGAGCTTTTGACATTTTACATTGCTCGCAGGCTGCCACGTAGTCTTTTACGTCATTGACGAGTCCGGGCCAGAAATAATAACGCCGAATCCGCTCGAGTGTCTTGTGGACTCCACCATGCGAAGCCAGCGGATCATCGTGTGCTCTCTTAAGCACTTCTTTGACCATCCCCCTGGGTACCCACAACTTCCAAACAAACGCGTCGTTAAGGATGTCTCCTTTTACATGCTCGGATCGCCGATAGATCAGAGAATCAACTATTTTAAGGTCGGGGAGTTGAGCCATATTGATCTTAATTCCCTCCATCAGTTCCAAATATTCTCCCGATTTGAAATGAGCTGACTCAATGTCCACAAGCAAGCCATTGCTGAAATCCACTGCAGCCACTTGGTCATATGGGACCCTGGACAAGGCATCCGGAACAACATTCAGCTTCCCTCTTCTGTGTTGGATACTGAACCGGAAACCTTGCAGTTTTAAAGCCCATCTCGCTAACCTCGAATTCAAATCACTTTGAGACATGAGCCATTTCAGCGATGCGTGATCCGTAATTACAGTGAGCTCCTGAACCTCTACATAGGCTCTGAATCTTTTTATGCTCACCAGAGCAGCGAGACATTCCTGCTCTGTAACCGTATAGTTTCTTTGGGCTTTGTTAAGCTTCTTCGAAACAAAGGCTATCGGCAGTTCTTCCCCTTCGACTGACTTCTGTACCAGTACTCCGCCTACCCCGCTTTTACTGGCGTCGCAATGTATAAAAATGGTTTGCTGAAGTCCGGACTTTGCAAGACCGGAGCACTGCAAAGCATGCCCTTTAACCGCTCAAAAGCTTCCTTGCCTTCTTTTTGCTTCGGCTTTAATAGGTCGGTCAACGGGGCGGATACAGACGCAAAGTTGTTTGTGAATTTTCGATACCACCCTCCAATCCCAGAAAGCTTCTCAACGCTTTCAACGACGTCGGCAATGGAAAATCCGAAATAGCCGAGACTTTTTCGGGGTCAGTCCGAATACCACCCTCTCCTATTATATGCCCTAGGTATCCCACAGAGCGCACACAGAATTTTCTTTTCTCGATATTTAAGGTCAAGCCAGCTTCCCGAATCCGCGAGGCCACGGTGTCCAAAACGAGTAAATGTCTCTCAAACGTATCTGACACCAGCAATAAGTCGTCCAAATAAACGAAGACTTCGTTTCTAAGCGACGCAGGAATGACTTTATCCATTAAGCGTGTCATGGTTTGAGAGGCATTACAGAGACCAAACGGCATGACTTTATAATGATACAAGGGCCTCCCTGGAACCGTGAATGCAGTTTTACACCTAGATGCCGGATCCAAGGGGATCTGCCAATATGCATCCTTCAGGTCGAGACTACTTATGAACACTGCCTTCGGTTAACGGCTGAGAATGCCTTCTATTTGGGGAAGGGGGTACGCATCTTTTTCCGTAACCTCATTCACTTTTCTGCTGTCCAAACAAACTCTGACTTTTCCCGGTTTCCGGACAAGTACTACTGGCGAGGACGAAGGACTCTCAGATTCTTCAATCACTCCTAGTTGAAGCATCCTGTCAATCTCAGTGTACAATAACTTCTCAATTGCCGGGGAAACTGGAAAATGACGCTGCTTAACGGGCTTCGCGTTTCCAGTGTCTATTGAGTGTGACAACACCGAAGTTTTCCCGAGACCCGATGTCGCAAATGATGGAAAACGTTGGACCATTCCCTGCAATTTCAATTCCTGAATGTCTGTCAGAACGTGCTGCTCTGTGGCGGCTGATATTTCCGCCACCTCTAAGGGTGGGGGCAAAAGATCCAACGACATCCAAAAATCAATTCCTAAATAAACATCCTGACTTAACGAAGGGATTATGTATATATCTAATTCTTTACTTATACCTTTATACTCTATACTAGTCCTAAATTTACCAACTATTTTCTGATGACTTCCATCAGCGGTGCATGCCTTGGACAGCACCTTTTTAAACGGCTTCCTGCTGATAATATATTCTTTGGCCAGTTTCCCTCCGATGCAAGTCAGAGCAGCTCCTGTATCGAGCAAACCCACTCGCTTATTATCCAGAAGACCAACTTCAGCATAAGGGCGTTTGTCCCCTTTGTTTCTTCTAATGCTATTTATGTACTTTGTTGGACAGAATTTCGCTGCCGTTGCAAAGGAAGTTCTTGTACCGAAAAGTAAAAACGCAACCATTCATATGTAAGGTTTATTTGTGACTAATAAATGCTCTGCTCGCAGGCAGATAGAGACCGAACGAAAGGGAGAACAAAAAGGGAGATAAGAGAACGTCGCTTCGTTACGTCATTCACTCATACATACGTCTACATACTCATATGTCTGTCAATACATGCGTGCATTGTTAGAGATGGTCATTCTTCAACATACTTTACTGACTCCCAGAATTTTTTTAACCGCCGACTGCTGCGAGAACTTGTCTTTCCTTTGTCGCCAAAGCTCGGAAACCCAATCTTCCTAATATTTTCCAGCTTAGTATGCCAAAAATACTCTGGCTGACCAGCCGAAAGGGAGTGTGTCATTTCCCGCTCCCCACCACTGCTATATATCCTCACTCCTTTGTCGCCGCTTGCCGGTTGGGAACACTGGTCAGTGGACGAGATGCTGCAGTGCTCCTTTGCGCGTTTTTTTGGCATCGCGCACATGAAGGTTTATAGGCATTAGGAATACCGCATCCATAGCAAAAAATTTTCCTTTTTGCCGCGCAGTCTTGATACCTATGCCCCTCCTTCCTGCAATTCCAGCATACGAGAGCAAAAGCGCCTATCTCATCCTCTACCTCTCCTTCAGAAAATTCTACGGCATCATCGATGTTCGCTTCCTCCCAGAGCTCTGATATCTGCTTCTTAAAGACCGATGGTTTCTGATAACCATGATTCTTACGGACTTCTTCTAAAAAGCATTCCCTTTTCCTGCATATATCCCTCAAGGTTTCCATCGAATCTACCCATATGTTAAGAATTTCATGCTGAATTTCCGGACGTAAATTACGCCTCACAATTTCAATCAGCGTCTTCTCACTAAGAGGCTGGTCGAGTCTATCAGTTAGCTTTAGGATGGCATCGTAGAAACTTTCGAACGTTTCTTTTTCCCTCTGTTTTCTATCCCTTATCATTTGGCGGATATCCACATCCGTTCTGGAGTCTCGGAATTGCTTCCTCAACGCAGCACAAAGCTCCTGCCAACGAACTACTCCTACCGACTTGTGATATCGCCAAAAGAAATCAGATGCCTTGCCATCAAATAGCGAATTCGCATTACCACACAGAAGTGAGAAATTTCCCTCTAACGTCTGATGAGTAAGGGCCTCAGCTCTATAGATAAAGCTATCGATTCCTATTGTATCGGTGGTTCCTGAAAATCTTAATTTCCAGTTCGACATTATGTGGCCTACTTTGTCTGGTCTTTGGGCCAATTCTGAACCTACCGATCGGGCGCTGGTAGCACGCGGAGGTAACCCCGGATCTGGTTGCTGCCCATTGATTACTAGTAGCTGCTCCAAAGAAGTATTCCTGCTAGTATTTGGATTTGGCGTTTGTCTTTGCTGCTCCATATTATTTATGTGAGCTTCTACATTGGTTTGAATGAGATTCGCCATTTGTTCTGTCAACTGAGTTAACAGCTCGTTCTGCATAGCCTTGACAGCGGCTGCAATTTCGGCAGACGTCTGGCTCATCTCGACGATGGACGGGTTCTCGCTCGCACTTAGCTCTTCACTTCTCGTTTCGGCCAAATCTGATAAGCTATCTGCTCTTGGGATTGGTACGAGTCTAGATTGCTGCCTCGTTAACACAGATGTGCTAGCTGGATTTGTAATGGTTTGAGCTATGCAAACCGAATCACAAGTTGGGCAAGTTGTTTTAACAGTGAAATGCGTTTTTATACATGCCTTATGAAACGGATGCCCGCACTTCGTTTTATAATTTTCCCCAGTTCCCAACTCGGACTTGCATAAGCTGCATTCTATGCTTCGAGGAGGCACCCCTTTTCGTGGCGATCTATCCAGACCCATATAACTATTTAATTTCTTCCCAGAATTAATTACATCATATTGCGGAATAACCCCCCAATAAATGTATCAAATCTATTTATGTAGCCTGTATAATGAATGTACATATGTGTTAGGTATTATATTAATATCTATATACGGTCACACCATCCAAGGGAGATAGAATAAAAGAGAATCTTGAAGAGAACGCGTGCTTAAGTCTGAGTGTCAATACACTACAATATGTATGTGAGTATATATAAAAAAAAAATATAACAAAAATAAGATATAAAAAAAATTATAAAAAAAATATAGAAGAAAATATAAAAATGCTTCTATAAAACAAATATATAAAGAAATTTAATTCTTTGAAATTATACCATCAAAAGAAAAGAATGATCTCCCGACTCCCAATAGCTCCCTGCAGAAGCTGCACACCAATTGTCCGCTTTTTTTGGTAACGTCTAATAGCAAATTTATGAAACTGACCAACACAAATGAATCGTGGACAGGAGGCATTTCATGACAAAAAATCTCTCCTTGTTTCCAACTCGACTCAATTTCTCGATCACAAACAAATAGAAGAACTGCCATGTTTCCGGTCCAGTCCATCTGCCGTGGTCAGAGATTCATCCCTAAGGTTGAATCAACTTAATTTCCAATCGTCAGAATGGCTTTTCAACAAAAACATCAAAACAAATAAAAGATAAAGTTAAGTGAAAACTATCGCTAGGTAAATGTGGTCAGAAGGCAACTGCTCGCAGCCGACCCATTCTGAATTCCTATGCATTCTATCCCAGTCGTCCCTTCACTTGTTGAAAATATAGAAATCCCGCTCGAACCCACATCTCACTGGACAGGTTATCGCCTCTGAGGCTAATTTGCCTGCATTCCAAGTTTTTGTAATGGTTCCATGCTCGCAGAAAACTTTGTAGTGAAACAGATATTTGCCATCAAAGCTATACGCTAACCAGCGTAAACTTTACGGACAGCTACCCTACGCTATTCACTCAGACAATACAAGGTTGTAAATAAGACAGATGGGAAAGAAGACAATTGTGGTCAATGTAATGTGTGAGTCCTCCTGGTATTAATTAATCGGAGTCAATCCGATGTACAAAACAAGGTGGCCCCACGTTGGGCGCCAAAAATAAAGATCTTCTTAATTATTACTGTAATGGGTAACGAGTACTTGGGCGAGATGGTATTACTCGGCTATGACCGGCACGTATTGTTTCCGGCTGCTGGCTCGTCGGCAAGGGGGTGGAGTTGTTTTATTGTCATAGTCCGAGGCCCTTTACTTTCTTTATTTTAAATTTAACGTGCAAGAAAAAACAAGCCATACACTTCACCGGACAGAGTTCACTACAAATGACCACATAACACGGACGATTACCTAAAAGACAGACGGACGATCCTCAGCTGTTTCGAGGACCCCTTGCCCACCCTACCTTGGTCATGCCATTCCATACATCTATCTGTCGGCCATGACCCCTTGGTGTGCCGACACGCGCTACAGGGGCTTGGAAGGGGAGATCATAAGAAGGGTTTAGTTAAACATTATAATGATATTTATTGGAACTAAATTAAACATAAAAATACGGGGTATATGTTCCCTCCCATAGGCTACCTGGGCCTGGTTCCCTTGAACTAGGATCAGGTAAACTTATAAACTAGTACTTGAATAAATGTGCAATGGTAAAGATACAAATTTAAAGATAGAATATAAATGTTGATTCTTACGGGCTACGAAACGGTAAGGCAATTTGGTCGGAACATCCATAGACAATTTCTTCCATGCCCAAATGATTGTAATTAAACACCTAGTAAATAAACTCACTTTTACTGCGGATCCACCGTCGAAAGCGCTTTCTGATGGTTGCTGCAAAACTGGTTAATATGATATTTTGGGTTCGGGTGTATTGTTATTGCATTTCGGTTATAAACATATGGGTTTTTGTTATTTTTATACCCGATACTCAAAATGAGTATTGGGGTATATTAGATTTGTGGTAAAAGTGGATGTGTGTAACGTCCAGAAGGAACGACCCCATAAAGTTTATATATTCTTGATCAGCATCAATAGCCGAGTCGATTGGGCCCTGTCTGTCTATCTGTCTGTCTGTCCGTCTGTCCGTCTGTCCGTCCGTCCGTCTGTCCATCTGTCCGTCCCCTTCAACGCCTAGTGCTCAAAGACTATAAGAGCAACGATGTTTTGGATCCAGACTTCACTGCTACAAAAATATTTCAAAACTTCGCCCCGCCCACTTCCGCCCCCACAAAGGACGAAAATCTGTGGTATCCACAATTTTAAAGATATGAGAAAACCAAAAACGTAGAATTGTAGAGAATGACCATATCTTTAAGACTGCGTGATCTGAATTGGATCGTATTATTATTATAGCCAGCATCAAGAAAACAATTTCATTTTTTCTCGCCCTGTCTCTCTCTAACACACACGTAGCATAGGCGGCTTTGCTTAGAGTAAAACATTAGCGCCTAGATCTCAGAGACTATAAAAGCTAGAGGAACCAAATTTGGTATCCACACTCCTAATATATCGGACCGAGACGAGTTTGTTTCAAAATTTCGCCACACCCCCTTCCGCCCCCGCAAAGGACGAAAATCTGGGGATATTTAAAAATCTCAGAGACTATTAGGGCTAGAGTAACCAAATTTGGTATCCGCACTTCTGTTAGATCTTACTATAAAACGTGTATCTCAAAATTTCGCCCCACCCCCTTCCGCTCACACAAAGAACGAAAATCTGTTGCATCCACAATATTGCACATTCGAGAAAACTAAAAACGCAGAATCATAGATAATGACCATATCTATCAGATTGCTGAATCTGGATCAGCGCTACGCAGCGCCCGACGTCACGCTCAGACTGATTTTCTGTCTCTCTCGCACGCACTCTTTGTCGTGTCGTTCAATATTAGCGGCGTCTGCCGGAGGAGAGCCATACTGACTAAGTATCGGGTATAACTGTAGAGTTGCGGTGTCCGCAGCAACTCACAACGTTCCCCCTCGTTTTTGTTTTGATCTGTGCATGGATGGTTATCTATTTATGGATTTGTTTTAGTTTCATATTCACTCTTCCTCTTGCCCTTCTTTTCCTACTCTATGCTCCCTCACTGCTGTTCTGCATTTCTTTTTTATGTATATATATGTAAACTTAAATAGCTGTTCTGCTGCTCGGTACTATTCTGCTTTCTCTTATGTTAACTTATGTTACTTCACTCGGCTTATCGCCAGCCCCCTTCGGCTCCGTTGCTGGCGAGCGTTTTTATAGCTCGCTCGCTCTCCTATTGGGCTCTGCCTTTGCTGCTTGCGTGTTCTCTCTCTCCCCCGCTTTCACTCTCTGCCTATGCGCGCATCACCTTTGGCTCCGCTCGCCCTCTTTATTTTTTTGGGGCATTACCCTTGCAGCTCTGAGTATTGAACTCCAACAACACACTAACTCTTTCCTTCCCTATGTACTGCGGATCTTAATTGGGCCTTGTTAACTGTATTTGCCATACGGCACGTTTAGGTAGGATTTGCGCTATTTTCCTCCTTTTTCTCAGTTCGTATTTCGCCGGTGCTGAACTTTCCGCTATCGCGGATTATCGACCGTCCCGCTTTGTGGCCGCCGCCTCACCGACGTCGATCCGGCTGCCCGCGAAGGTCGAGCCTCTCTGAATTTTTTCTGCGTCTCTGCTCCCTCGCTCTGTGCTGCGACGGATCAGCTGCTTGGAGCGCCGCTGCTTCGCCAGCCCAAATTGCTAGGCGCCAAATCTAGTGCAGGGAGACAGAACCGTCTAACGTATTCGGCCCCGAAAGATCTGTGGTATCCCACTTTTTGTTCCTCTTACCCGTCAATCTTGGCCCCAGTGGCCGACCTAGCTTCAGTTACCGTAGTCCCGCGACTTTTGCTTTGCTGCTGCTGGATACCACTCGCGCTTTGACAATATTCTTTTCTTGACTTTGGAACTTTTTCATTAATGATTTTTGCTGAGTCTGTTCGGGGCGATGTTGGTCGCTCGACATCTAAATTCCAAAAGGAACATGGACACGCTCCCATCCACTATGAGACCGGTCGGATCCGCTGGATGACGTTCGAATGTCATCGCTTTCTCCTCTTTCTCTTCACCTGCCATCAGCGTTAACTCACCCCCAGAGGGAGCCAACCTTTCAGAGCACCGTTTAAGAGCCCCTGACTCCAAAACCCCCTGTAGCAGCGAGACTATGGCTGCCCATACAACGCCGTTGGCGGTCAATTTAGTTTACGCCCTCAGCTACAAGCCTCTTACAATAGCTACAGGCGTACCTAGAGGCAATGGACAGGTCGAGAGAATGCACAAAATAGTAGTACCGATGCTGTCAAAGATGAGCTTAGAAAATCCAGGAAATTGGTATAGGCACGTGGGTAGAGTGCAACAGATAATTAACAATGTCGAACCTAGGAGTACCAAAGTCGCCCCATTTAAACTCCTAACAGGAGTAGACATGCGTATAACTGACATAGCTGAATTGAGAGAATTGGTACAGCAGTCTCTCATAGGTGAGCTAGACGAAGATCGTGAGCAGTTAAGGAATGAGGCTATTGACAATATTCAGTCGTTGCAGGAAGAAAATAAGCGATCCTTCGATAAAAAGAGAAAGGATGAAAAGCCGTACAAGATCAATGACTTAGTTGCAATCAGGCGGACCCAATATGGTGTTGGATTGAAGTTGAGGGGAAAGTTTCTAGGGCCCTATAAGGTGGTCAAGATTCACAAGCACGGCCGGTATGATGTAGAAAGAGTGGGTGAAGGAGAAGGCCCTTTTAAAACATCTACGGTGGCCGAATTTATGAAGGAGTTCGGGGCGAACTCTATGTCAGGAAAGCCGAATGTGGGATTTGGTGGGAGAGCAACAGAGTCTGTAGAGATAACAGAGGAAGTAACAGAGAGAGAGACTAGAAGCGGCCGTCGAACAAAGAGAGAAGGGAACACAGCCTCAACGATCGACGCCATTTAATTCGGTGCCAAAGTCTCACTCAGCCACACGCAAATTACGAGCGCAAATATCTGTATTAATCAAAATATACTTAAAGCACAGCGACCGTTGTAATCATAACTAATCTTAAATAATATTCATAAATAAAGACTAATTATAATAAAACCTGGCGTCCTGGACTAAAGTACAACTACGGAAAATCCGGGGCCACATATATATGCTTGATCAGCATCTATAGCCGAGTCGATTGAGCCCTGTCTGTCTGTCCGTCCGTCCGTCCGTCCGTCTGTCCGTCCCCTTCAGCGCCTAGTGCTCAAAGACTATAAGAGCTAGAGCAACGATGTTTTTGGATCCAGACTTCTGTGATTTGTCACTGCTACAAAAATATTTCAAAACTTCGCCCCGCCCACTTCCGCCCTCACAAAGGACGAAAATCTGTGGCATCCACAATTTTAAAGATATGAGAAAACCAAAATCTTTAAGACTGCGGAATCTGAATTGGATCGTATTATTATTATAGCCAGCATCAAGAAAACAATTTCATTTTTTCTCGCCCTGTCTCTCTCTAACACACACGTAGCATAGGCGGCTTTGCTTAGAGTAAAACATTAGCGCCTAGATCTCAGAGACTACAAAAGCTAGAGAAACCAAATTTGGTATCCACACTCCTAATATATCGGACCGAGACGAGTTTGTTTCAAAATTTCACCACACCCCCTTCCGCCCCCGCAAAGGACGAAAATCTGGGGATATTCAAAAATCTCAGAGACTATTAAGGCTAGAGTAACTAAATTTGGCATCCGCACTCCTGTTAGATCTAACTACAAAACGTGTATCTCAAAATTTGGCCCACCCCCTTCCGCCCACACAAAGGACGAAAATCTGTTGCATCCACAATATTGCACATTCGAGAAAACTAAAAACGCAGAATCATAGATAATGACCATATCTATCAGATTGCTGAATCTGGATCAGATCAGATCATTTTTATAGCCAACAGGAACAAATCAATTTGCAGTGGCTACGCAGCGCCCGACGTCACGCTCAGACTGATTTTCTGTCTCTCTCGCACGCACTCTTTGTCGTGTCGTTTAATATTAGCGGCGTCTGCCGGAGGTGAGCCATACTGACTTAGTATCGGGTATAACCGTAGAGTTGCGGTGTCCGCAGCAACTCACAACGTTCCCCCTCGTTTTGAGTATTGGGTATACAAAATTTGGTATCCGCACTCCTGTTAGATCTCACTTTAAAACGTATATCTCAAAATTTCGCCCCACTTTCTTCCGCCCCCACAAAGGACGAAAATCTGTTGCATCCACAATATTGAGGATACGAGAAAACTAAAAACGCAGAATCATAGATAATGATCATATCTATCAGATTGCTGAATCTGGATCAGTATGGAGGAGAGCCATACTGACTTAGTATCGGGTATAACTGTAGAGTTGCGGTGTCCGCTGCAACTCACAACGTTCCCCCTAGCTTATGATAATATTATTATTATTTTATATTTCTATAACCTCAAATGGTCCTATATAGAGAGGATCTAATTTATGTCCTGTTTCATTTTTTAAAAGGACTTTATCTCCTATGTTTATGTCTATAGTAGCTATTTTCCTATCATAGTATTCCTTATTCTTAGCTTTATGTGTTTCTAACATTATTCTTTGTGTGGACTTTGACATGCAATGACTGCATCTTTCAAGAGGCGATGCAGTTACTGCACCGTCAAGTGGCCCGTGTGACACCAGCAGAAGGCTGTTACGCGCGGATCCCAGGCAAAACGCAGCCCTCCTCCCGCCCAACCGACCGAGGGGCGCTGCCGCATGACGCGCGGTGCGTAGCCGAACCAAACGCGAACATGCAAGAAATATAGCTATTAGACTAACATTCGAGGAAAATTAGTACTAAACTTACTAAGAAACTAAGCATGCAATCAAAGTACAAATACCACTACAGTTACTAATTAATAGAAAGGTGTGTAAGGATTAATAATTTAATAAGAGGAAGAGAATTAGTGGTGGATATAATATGGTAGAGGAAATTATAATCCGAGCATAAGACCCTAAACGGTTCATGCAAGGAATAATTCGATCTACAAAGTGGAAGGAACAACGGTATAAAATTTCTAGTCAGTCTAATAGGAATCGTGAAGTTTATGCGGCTCAACAGATCAGGGCTGTCTATGTCACCCCTGATAAGTTGTGCATAAATATCACACCAAGCATTTTTCTACGGTTAACTAAGGATGGGAGGTTTACTAATAGTAGTCTTACACCCGCATCCCAGTTAAGGCCC
The DNA here is from genome assembly GCF_003369915.1 of Drosophila miranda. NCBI lineage: Eukaryota > Metazoa > Arthropoda > Insecta > Diptera > Drosophilidae > Drosophila > Drosophila miranda. The sequence continues at coordinate 38,309,516 of NW_022881603.1, forward strand.
CGCAGAGCAAAGAGTAAAAAGTTTTTCTGTACTGATTCTATACGGTCCTGGTGTACTTTGTACTGAGGGCACCATACACAGGAGCCGTATTCTAAGATCGGACGAACAAGCGAGGTATAGAGAGTCTTTGTTATATAGGGGTCGTCAAATTCCTTTGACCACCTCTTTATAAACCCAAGCACGCCCATGGCCTTATTTACCATGGTAGAAATGTGTTCGGAAAACTTTAACTTGGGGTCTAACATAACACCCAGATCATCCACCAGGGTAATCCTCTCAAGAGAACCACCAAATAGGGTGTAGGGAGCCAACAAAGGGCTAGAACGATGAAATGTCATAACTTTGCATTTCGAGGCATTAAGGTGTAACAAGTTTGCACAACACCATGACTGAAAGTTATTGAGATCGGATTGCAAGCGAGAATGAAATGAAATGTCCTTGTACTGGACACAGAGTTTAACATCATCCGCATACATAAGTACTCGAGAGTATGTTAATACTGAAGGTAAGTCATTAATAAAGAGTGTGAAGAGTAAGGGTCCTAGATGGCTGCCTTGTGGTACTCCCAAAGAAACCTTTACTGGGAAAGAGAGGGAGTTTTTGAAGAGGACTCTTTGAGACCTAGAACAAAGATAGCTAGAAATCCATCTCAGGAGGTTGGGCGGAAACCCTAAAAGGTCAAGTTTATGCGATAAAAGGGAATGGTTTACAGAGTCGAATGCTTTACTAAAGTCGTTGTAAATAACATCCGTCTGTAAGTTACCTTGAAAGCCTTTAATAATGAAAGAGGTAAACTCTAACAAGTTCGTGGTGGTTGATCGCCGCCTTATAAATCCATGCTGAGTTGGAGATATAAGTGACTTGCAGAGATGTTGCAAGTGCGGAGTTAAAACCTTCTCAAACATTTTAGGAATAGCGGATAACTTTGCTATACCTCTATAATTTTTTGCATCAGACTTGCTACCTTTTTTATGGAGAGGAATTATAAACGATTCCTTCCAGATCGGGGGGAAGCAAGAAGAATCAATGGATAGGGTGAATAGTATAAGCAAAGGTCCACACAGAGCCTCGGCGCAGTACCTGAGTACACAACCTGGAACCCCGTCTGGACCCGGTGAAAACACCGGCTTAACTAGTCGAAGATCATGAAGTAGGGAACATTCATTTAACAAGGGACTGAAAATGCCGTTCGACCTCGGTAAACCGTATGGGTACGGATGACCAGAGTAGCTTTCCTCAGAATAGGTGGTTTGGAAGAATTGGGCAAAAAGATCGGCAATTGCCTGATCATTATTTGCCGACGTATTACAAAATGATAGCGAGGATGGGTGTGCGGACGTTCTACGCTTACTGTTTACGAAGCTGTAAAACTGTTTAGGGTCCTGAGAAAAACGTATCCTGCATCGAGATAGGTAGTTCTTATAGCATTGAGCATTAAGAACTGAAAAGTTTGACCGAGCTAATACATAGCGAGAGTGAGAAGTAGGAGAACCCACTTCTTGAAATTTTTTATAAAGTCTTGATTTTAAGTTTTTTAGACTGGATAACTCTTTGGTAAACCAAGGGGGTTTTCCAGATCTAGTCGGACAAGAAAGCGGGACACAAGAATCGAAAAATGTGCCAAGAGCATTGTAAAAAATGTTTGTGCCTTTTATGATATCAGTGCACAAGTACAAAGCGGACCAATCAAAATCCCTAATGAGGTTATTAAGCTTCGCAAACTCGGCTTTACGAAAGCAGCGGACACGTTCGGGCAGCCTACTCGACCGATCCAATACAGTTGGTCCTATATCTAGCGACACCTCGAAAGTAGGGTGGTAGGCGTCTTCAGGTATAGTGAGCGGAAGGGCTCGGGTTAACAACACTATGGTCGGATCCAATACAAAGCACAGATCAAGCAATCGACCCAAGGAATTTTTCACATGGTTGACTTGAGACAGGGATAGGTCAAGCAAGCCGTCAACAAAGTCATGGCGTGACATGGGCACTAGGATACTAGACTCGTTTACCGAAGACCAAACAGTTCCTGGCAAGTTGAAGTCACCAAGAACTATCATACGATCTTTATCAGATAGCGAGGAAGAAACAGCGGTTAAAGCGGACAAGTGCTGCTCATAAATTGAAATATCCGAAGAAGGTGGGATATACGAGCAAGTAATAAATATAGCGAAAGCGGGAAGAATCAGTTTTACACACAGGAATTCCAGTTCCTGTTGAACTTGGACTGTGAAGTGTTCCGACGTGAAGTAAGAGTCCACTGCAATTAGAACCCCCCCTGCACGTCGAGACGAACGGTCCTTTCTAAAAGTTGTGTACCGACCTGCCAAAATCTCGGAACTAAGAATGTCCGGCTTTAACCAGGTTTCAGTAAACACAATAACGTGGGAAGCAAATGCAACACTATCCCGGAAAAGAATGCTGAGCTTACTACGCAAGCCTCTTACATTCTGATAGGTTACTAAAGAGAAGTTAGTTTTTTGGAAAGGTGGAAGCAAGACGGGAAGTTGAGGAAGAGGAAGTTGAAGTTGAGGTTGAGGGTGGCACACTGGAAAGGTTTGGAAGGGATATGGGGGGCCTATTCTTCTTCTTAGCCTTAAACTCCTTCACCACCAAATGCTCCGGCCAAAATTTGGCGGAGCAAATGGTGTCAAATTGAGTTGTGGAGATGCTTATCTTAAACGAGGCTATCTCCCTGGCATAAGAGAAGTTAAATTTCTCCACCTTTAAACCCACGGCTTTTATTTTGCTTTGAATAAAAGCAATTACATCATTAGATGTGAGGTCAGGGGCCAGCCGTGAACTAAAAACTTGTCGTTTTGGTGGGACTCCCACCAGTGGTTTAGTCACCACAGGCCTAGTACCTGTGGTGGCAATATCCGGAGGTCCGGAACGTCTATTTACTGGTGGGATCGGTATAGACGGGACAATTAGCGAACTTGCGGACACCACGGACACGGACGCTGCAGACGTACTTGGCTGCACATTCTCCGAGGCGATGAATTCGGCTACCGAATCTGCGTCGCCAGCAGCTGTCGTTGCCCTTGGAGTGGCAAACGAGATCAACTGCTGCACACTTGGAGTGGTCGGAGTCAGTTTTTCGGCGGCGCACGGCTGAGTGACGGTTGGCAATTGCAGATCCCGCGGAGTGACCTTTTTGCGCCTCGGAGACTCATTCAGCAGTTTTAAACCGCTAAACTGAGCCTCCATGGCTAGGAGCCGATCGTATTGGTTTTTAAAACCAACGGTCAGCTCCTTAAAGCCACTCCGCGTCTGCCTCATGAAAGCCACCATGTCTTTCTCCACCGCACGGCATGCCTCGCAACTGTAATGCAAGCCATTACGTTTGGCTATAGCATCACTCACGAGGCCAGAAAATCCAGCGCATTTTGCGTGCACTACGCTGTCGCAGAGCCAGCAGGGGACATTCGGCTGATCGTGGGTGATCTGCTTCTTACAGCTTTTTTTGGCACAGACCACAGCGTATTCCATTTTATTATTTATTTATTTACTATTATTTGCAAAACAAATTGGTATCAGACCAATGTGCCAGACAACGCTCAAAGCGGAATTGGTAAAAAAAAGAGAGCAGAGTGGAGAGCGGTTATAGCGAGAGCTACTAAGCAGAGAGCGCTATTGCTCAGAAAGTTTAAAGAGCGAGAGAGAAAGAACAGTTATTGAAGTTGAGGTGATAGCGAGAGAGTGATAAAACAACAAAAGCTACCAGACGAGAGCGGACTGCAATGCAATGTAATGCGTACTTACTCACTGCAACAACACAAACACAAGCACAAGCACAAGCCGACGCCGAAAAATAAAAAGTTAAATAATGTTTTAACACAAATCAAAAGGCATGCACTCGCGCAATAGAACAGGTTTCCAGATTGTCTGGTTAGGAAGTATAATTAGAATTTAGTCAGGAAAACACCGGCTGTTTATTCAAAACAAAAGGAAAAAATGCGGAGCGCAAAACAAAAACACGTCTGATCACTACGAAAGATACGAAAGATTCTTGCTCTTTTAAAAGCTGTTTCTAATCTGAATTTTGTTTCTTTAGAATAGTCATCTATATTGTATAATGGATCTATTCTATCTATGATATTAAAATATTGTGGCAAGTTGCTTTGCTTGCCGTAAACTAATTCATATGGACAATAATTATGTGCCATAGAGCTTTTGCGACTGTTGTTGCGATTTTGTTTGCAACTGGAATGGCTACTAAATATTTTGTAAGATCACATATTAGTGTTACTACACATATTCGTTACCATTTTCTGTTCTTGGTAATGGACCAATTGTGTCTATTATCATTCTGTCAAAAGCATATATTGGTGTGTTTGTTATGGTTAAGGGTGGCTTGGTACACCTTGTTGTTTTCGACATTCGGCATTTCTGACATTTACGTACGTACTCTTTGACATGACGGGTCATGTTTTTCCAATAGAAGTGTCTTTTGATTTTCGCTAGCGTTCTTGTAATGCCTGTATGACCTCCTGGATCGTCATGATATGTAAACAGTATAGCTTCTTGATCTTTTTCTTTTTCTACTTTGGTCACCGGCCTGAGTAGCGCTATTCTTAATGATTTTAATATTTTATTGCCCATTTCTTTAAAAGTATCTATTGAAACTGATTCAAAGACCTTTTCGCTCGGTGCCACTTTGAGTTTGCTGATTTTATGTATACCGGCTTGCCTTTCAAGCCTTTCGAAGAACTGACCTAAATCGAGAATTCCATTGGTATACAAATCGCTAACATTAATTCTTGCTATAATTTTTCTTCCATGTTTAAAGAAACATGTATTATTTATTATATGCAAGGCCACTACTTTTCGTACTTCGTCATTACAAATGATTTCATATACGTTGGGCTTAGAAGCTTCGTTAAGAGTTTGCATAGGCAACTCTATTTGTTCTTTTCCTGCGCAGGAATTTTTCTGTTTACTTTGGTGCCTGGTAGTGCCTCTCAGGACTTTGATTTGTAAGTCTTTCAATTCGGATATTGTTATCCTTGATAGGGCATCTGCCACAAAATAACCTTTTCCCTTTAGGTACTCGACTGTAAAGTCGTATTCTTCTAATTCGAGCCGAATTCGTGTCAATTTTGAACTTGGATTGACCATTGAAAGTAAATATGTTAGGGGTCTGTGATCTGTTTTGACTGTAAAATGTTTTCCATAAATATATGGTCGAAAATGTACTATTGCCCAGTGAATTGCTGTTAATTCTTGCTCCGTAGTACTTTTGTTACTTTCACCTTTTGTGAATGCTCTTGATGCATATGCAACGGGAAGTTGGAGTCCATTGTAGTTTTGAGTTAAAACTGCTCCACATGCTTCTTTGCTTGCATCTGTGATTATGCAAAATTCTTTGCTGAAATCAGGGTATTGTAACAGTGTTGGTTCCATAAGTTTCTTTTTCAGATATTGAAATGCTTCTTGAAATTTATCTGTCCATTCAAAAGTAACATTCTTTTTACATAATCTTGTTATGTGCCGTGAATAGTCGGCGAAGATTTTAATAAAACGTCGATAGTAGTTACAGAATGCTACGAAACGTCTAGCGCTGTCCGCATCGTGTGGGACTGGATAGTTCATGATGACGTCGAATTTTTTGTCATCTGGTAATATTCCTTTATCTGTACACTTGTGACCAAGAAATGTCACTTCGTGCATGAAAAATGAGCATTTTTGTGGATGTAGTTTAAGATTGTTTTTTCTACACAGATCAAACACATTGGTTTAGTTTTTAATCATGTGTTTTTTTGAACATCCAACAACGATTAAATCGTCCATGTAAAGGAATGCTTGTGAAGGTTCTAGACCTGAGAATGCTATTGTCATCATTCTTTGAAATGAATTTGGCGCTATTTTTAAACCAAATGGTAATCGCGTGAAGCGATATGAGCCATTGCTCGTTGAAAATGACGTTATATCTCTTGAACTTTTTATACCCGATACTCAAAATGAGTATTGGGGTATATTAGATTTGTGGTAAAAGTGGATGTGTGTAACGTCCAGAAGGAATCGTTTCCGACCCCCATATTCTTGATCAGCATCAATGTATTTGTATTTTGATTGCATGCTTAGTTTCTTAGTAAGTTTAGTACTAATTTTCCTCGAATGTTAGTCTAATAGCTATCTTTCTTGCATGTTCGCGTTTGGTTCGGCTACGCACCGCGCGTCATGCGGCAGCGCCCCTCGGTCGGTTGGGCGGGAGGAGGGCTGCGTTTTGCCTGGGATCCGCGCGTAACAGCCTTCTGCTGGTGTCACACGGGCCACTTGACGGTGCAGTAACTGCATCGCCTCTTGAAAGATGCAGTCATTGCATGTCAACGTCCAAAGTAAACGAGGTGGAACGTTGTGAGTTGCTGCGGACACCGCGACTCTACAGTTATACCCGATACTAAGTCAGTATGGCTCTCCTGCGGCAGACGCCGCTAATATTGAACCACACGACAAAGAGTGCGTGCGAGAGAGACAGAAAATCAGTCTGAGCGTGACGTCGGGCGCTGCGTAGCCACTGAAAATTGATTTCTTGCTTTTGGCTACAAAAATGATCCGATCTGATCCAGATTCAGCAATCTGATAGATATGGTCATTATCTATGATTCTGCGTTTTTAGTTTTCTCGAATGTGCAATATTGTGGATGCAACAGATTTTCGTCTTTTGTGGGGGCGGAAGGGGGTGGGGCGAAATTCTGAGATATAGGTTTTATAGTGAGATCTAACAGAAGTGCGGATACCAAATTTGGTTACTCTAGCTTTAATAGTCTCTGAGATTTGTGGATGCCCCAGATTTTCGTCCTTTGCGGGGCGGAAGGGGGTGTGGCGAAATTTGGACACGAAACGGTCAAGGTCCGATATCACAGGAGTGTGGATACCAAATTTGGTTGCTCTGGCTTTTATAGGTTCTGAGATCCTTGAACTCATATTTTGCAATTGACAAAACCGACCATGAAACCTGTGTGTTAGAGAGAGACAGAGCGAGAAAGAATGAAATTGTTTTCTTGATTCTGGCTATAATCATTATACGATCTGGTTCAGATTTCGCACTGTAGAAGATATGGTCATCCTCACCGATTCTGCGTTTTTGGTTTTATCGTATCTTTAAAAATGTGGATGCCACAGATTTTCGTCCTTTGTGGGGGCGGAAGTGAGCGGGGCGAAGTTTTGAAATATTTTTGTAGCAGTAACATATCACAGAAGTCTGAATCCAAAACATCGTTGCTCTAGCTCTTATAGTCTTTGAGCACTAGGCGCTGAAGGGGACGGACGGACGGACGGACGGACAGACGGACAGACAGACATGGCTCAATCGACTCGGCTAATGATGCTGATCAAGAATATATATACTTTATGGGGTCGGAAACGATTCCTTCTGGACGTTACACACATCCACTTTTACCACAAATCTAATATACCCCAATACTCATTTTGAGTATCGGGTATAAAAATATATGTATAAATGAAAGCTCACATTTTTCCTAAAATATAGCTTATCGCTATGGAATGGAGTGAATTAGTTCGACAGATAAATAATTTTAAAGACAAATTTGAAAAATTTGGGAAATGTTTACCAAAAAGGCAAAACAGCAACCCAATTTGCTAATGAAATCGACAATTTGATGAAGGACTAGGCCCTGAGCACGCTGATACATTCAGCACCAAAGAAGCCATAGCTACCATGGTCAAAAATTGCGAGCATGGTAAACTAAAAACCATACTTGAAGCCGGCACATTCAAAACAATGAATGAAGCCATCAGCAAATACATACATTGTAGCACTGAAATGTCCGGAAGCGCAAGAACTATACTATACAATAGAGGTAGGAACAATTCCAACCGAGACTATAACAGCCACAACAACAATAACAATGTCAGAATAGCTCAAGGTGACTCGGGAAACTCCCAAACACCTTTAGGTAAGCAAAATTAAACAACACAAGTAATGTACACACGATAAATCCAAGTCTTAATATGTTTGTAACATTTACAAACACAACAACAAATACTAAACTTACATTTTTGCTAGATACAGGAGCGGATATTTCGCTTATTAAAGAAAATTCAGATGTCTTCAATGATATACAAAAAGAAAATATAATAAGTATTCAAGGCATTGGACAAGGAGTAGTAAAATCCAATGGTCTAGTACACATTGAGATACAGACGGATAAATATATAATTCCACACAATTTCCATTTAGTTACTTCAAGTTTTAAAATACCATGTGATGGAATAATAGGCATCGATTTCATAAAGAATTTCAATTGCAAATTAGACTGTGAACCATCAAACGATTGGTTCATAATTAGACCCAATAATCTGAGTTATCCCATTTACGTTCCAATAACATTCAATTCTGGTACTGATTCAATACTTCTACCAGCAAGATCCGAAGTTGTCCGAAAGCTAAAATTAAATGCAACAGATGACAGCATCTTAATTCCAAATCAGGAAATTATACCTGGTATCTATGTTGCAAATACAGTAGCAACATCCAAAAATACATTTGTCCGTTTACTGAATACAACCAGTACCGATCAATTAGTACATATAAATAATCTGAAATATGAACCGCTGTCGAACTACGAGATAATTTAAACAAATAAAATATCAAGAAAAGATGAAGTGATAGCTCAATTAGAAAAAAATTTTAAAATTCAAAACGCAATTGGTAAATTTATGTTCAAAATACAGTGATGTATTCGGACTTGAAACCGAATCAAACACAACAAATAACTTCTACAAGCAAAAGTTAAGACTTAAGGATGATGAACCGGTGTACATGCAAAACTATCGAAGCCCGCATAGCCAATTAGAAGAAATACAAAAACATGTTGGCAAGTTAATAGAAGATAATATAGTTGAACCGTCTGTTTCTGAATATAATAGCCCACTATTATTAGTACCAAAGAAATCACTCCCACGTTCCAATGAGAAAAAATGGAGATTAGTTATAGACTATCGCCAAATTAACAAACAAAAATTACTGTCTGATAAATTTCCACTCCCTAGAATTGATGATATTTTAGATCAATTAGGTAGAGCAAAATATTTTTCGTGCCTTGACTTAATGTCAGGTTTTCATCAAATTGAACTAGAAACGGGGGCGGAAGGGGGTGTGGCGAAATTTGGACACAAAACGGTCAAGGTCCGATATCACAGGAGTGTGGATACCAAATTTGGTTGCTTTGGCTCTTATAGGTTCTGAGATCCTTGAACTCATATTTTGCAATTGGCAAAACCGACCATTAAACCTGTGTGTTAGAGAGAGACAGAGCGAGAAAGAATGAAATTGTTTTCTTGATTCTGGCTATAATAATTATACGATCTGGTTGAGATCTTACATCTAAAAAATATAGTCATCCTCTACGATTCTGCGTTTTTGGTTTTATCGTATCTTTAAAAATGTGGATGCCACAGATTTTCGTCCTTTGTGGGGGCGGAAAAGGGCGGGGCGAAGTTTTGAAATATTTTTGTAGCAGTGACATATCACAGAAGTCTGGATCCAAAACATCGTTGCTCTAGTTCTTATAGTCTTTGAGCACTAGGCGCTGAAGGGGACGGACAGACGGACAGACAGACATGGCTCAATCGACTCGGCTATTTTTATACCCGATACTCAAAATGAGTATTGGGGTATATTAGATTTGTGGTAAAAGTGGATGTGTGTAACGTCCAGAAGGAATCGTTTCCGACCCCATAAAGTATATATATTCTTGATCAGCATCAATAGCCGAGTCGATTGAGCCATGTCTGTCTGTCCGTCTGTCCGTCCGTCCGTCCGTCCGTCCGTCCGTCCGTCCGTCCGTCCGTCCGTCTGTCCGTCCGTCCGTCCCCTTCAGCGCCTAGTGCTCAAAGACTATAAGAGCTAGAGCAACGATGTTTTGGATCCAGACTTCTGTGATATGTTACTGCTACAAAAATATTTCAAAACTTCGCCCCGCTCACTTCCGCCCCCACAAAGGACGAAAATCTGTGGCATCCACATTTTTAAAGATACGATAAAACCAAAAACGCAGAATCGGTGAGGATGACCATATCTTCTACAGTGCAAAATCTGAACAAGATCGTATAATGATTATAGCCAGAATCAAGAAAACAATTTCATTCTTTCTCGCTCTGTCTCTCTCTAACACACAGGTTTCATGGTCGGTTTTGCCAATTGCAAAATATGAGTTCAAGGATCTCAGAACCTATAAGAGCCAGAGCAACCAAATTTGGTATCCACACTCCTGTGATATCGGACCTTGACCGTTTCGTGTCCAAATTTCGCCACACCCCCTTCCGCCCCCGTTTCTAGTTCAATTTGATGAAAACCTGACATTAAGTCAAGGCACGAAAAATATTTTGCTCTACCTAATTGATCTAAAATATCATCAATTCTAGGGAGTGGAAATTTATCAGACAGTAATTTTTGTTTGTTAATTTGGCGATAGTCTATAACTAATCTCCATTTTTTCTCATTGGAACGTGGGAGTGATTTCTTTGGTACTAATAATAGTGGGCTATTATATTCAGAAACAGACGGTTCAACTATATTATCTTCTATTAACTTGCCAACATGTTTTTGTATTTCTTCTAATTGGCTATGCGGGCTTCGATAGTTTTGCATGTACACCGGTTCATCATCCTTAAGTCTTAACTTTTGCTTGTAGAAGTTATTTGTTGTGTTTGATTCGGTTTCAAGTCCGAATACATCACTGTATTTTGAACATAAATTTACCAATTGCGTTTTGAATTTTAAAATTTTTTTCTAATTGAGCTATCACTTCATCTTTTCTTGATATTTTATTTGTTTAAATTATCTCGTAGTTCGACAGCGGTTCATATTTCAGATTATTTATATGTACTAATTGATCGGTACTGGTTGTATTCAGTAAACGGACAAATGTATTTTTGGATGTTGCTACTGTATTTGCAACATAGATACCAGGTATTTATTTATTTATTTATTTATTAAATTAACAAATTATCTGTTAATAATGGTACTTAGTTACTAAAGGCGGAAAAAGATAAGATAAAAGTTAGCTAAATTTAAATGATTATAAATATTGCATGCAATTAGTTTAAGAGACAGTTCAGGGGATAGGGTTTGACAGAGGGAGTTATAATTATGGCATAAAACCCTAAAAGGTTCATGATCAGCATAATTAGACCTACATATGGGTAGACGGATAGGCCTAAAAGTACGGGTAGGTCTAGATGGAACGGCCAAGTCAATCTGACCCAAAAGAGTTTGGGAGTCAACAGTCCCAAGAAGGAGCTTGTGCACGAACATTACGCCATTGCATATTCTGCGATGGTGCAACGACGGCAGATCAATAAGATTTAGCCTAGACCGGTAGGGTGGCAAGATTCTACCCGAGTCCCAGTTAAAGTTCCGAAGGGCAAAAATTAAAAATTGCTTTTGCACGGATTCAATAACAGCCTGCTGCTCTTTATACTGCGGGCTCCACACACAAGAACAATACTCCAATATAGGACGTACTAACGAGATGTACAGTTGTTTCGTAACGTACGGGTCGTCAAACTCCTTGGACCAACGCTTGATGAACGCTAAAACACCCTTAGCTTTATTTACAGTTGCAGCTATATGGGTGTTAAAACACATCTTATGATCAAAAAGGACTCCGAGGTCATTTGAACTCGAAATTCGCTCAAGGACATGATTTCCTAGAACATATGGGACAAAATGAGGAGCGCGACGGTAAAACGTCATAAGTTTGCATTTGGAAAGGTTCAGAAAAAGAAGATTAGTTGAACACCACAATAGTAGTTCACTTAGATCAAGTTGAAGGCGTGTGTGCAAATACCAATCAGAGTAAGAAAGACAGATTTTGACATCATCAGCATACATTAGTGTAGTAGAGTATGTTATAACTTGAGGAAGGTCGTTCACAAATAAAATAAACAGAAGCGGGCCCAGATGACTTCCCTGTGGCACACCTGAAGTAACATTAACAGTATTTGACAACACGTTAGAAAACAAAACACGTTGAGTACGGTTAGAGAGATAGGACAAAATCCAATCTAGAAGATTCGTTGGGAACCCTAATAAAGAGAGCTTTTGAATAAGCAGAGCATGGTTCACAGAATCGAATGCCTTGCTGAAGTCCGTAAAAACTACATCCGTCTGCAAACCAATTTGAAAACCCCGGTGGATTAGGTTAGAAAACTCAAGAAGGTTAGTCGATGTTGAACGATGTCTGAAAAAACCGTGTTGCGACGGAGATATCAAGCTGCAACAAAGATGTTGCAGTTGCCGGGTGACCAGGAACTCAAGAAGCTTCGGGATGGCGGAAAGCTTTGCGATACCACGATAGTTTTCAATGTTTGATCTTGAACCTTTTTTGTGAAGCGGAATGATGTAGGACTCATTCCAAATTACTGGGAGACAAGACTGTGCCAAGGAGAGGTTGAAGAGAAAGGTCAAGGGTTTGCAAGATGCAACTTGGTACCTTATCTGGACCCGCAGAAAACTATATGTCCATAGATGACAAACCTTCAAGAACAACGCTTTCCTCGAAAAAGGGCAGAAAAATACTGTTAGCTTGAGGTAGCTGGTACGGATACGGAGTGGATGCGTTGTAAATATGAGACGAGTACGTTGTTTGGAAAAAGTTAGCGAATAAATTTGCAATACCAACAGCAGAAGCTTCTGTTTTGTTCTGGTAATGAAGGGACGGAGGAAAAACGTTTGACTTGCGCTTAGAATTAACGAACGAATAGAATTTTTTAGGATCACTACGAAAATTACTACTACATTGTGAAAGGTAATGATTATAACACTGACTATTGACGGCAAGGAACAGAGAGCGAGCGGAGGAGTATAGAGCTAAGGCCAACGTGGAGCCCGACTTCTGGTACTTTTTATAGAGCCGGGATTTATTATTTTTTAAGTATGACAAATACTTGGAGAACCAGGGAGGCTTGGACGATACAGGTACAGTGATATCTGGAACAAACGTATTAAGGGCGGAGTAAATAGAACTATAAAACGAGTTAACAGTTGCATCTATGTTCGGTAATGAATAAAGAAACGACCAATCAACACGCGAGAGATGTAGATCTAAATCAATAAAGTTTGTTTTGCGAAAACACTTTATGTGACAAGGAGCCATGGAACTGTCAGCACCTCCAGATTGTGTACACTCCAGTGATATCAACAAAGTTGGATGGTAAGGATCTTCAGGGAGAGATATTGGGCTTGCTCTAGATACAGTAGCAAGAGAACCATCGTTAACAAAAACGAGGTCAAGAAGTCTGTCCCTAATGTTTTTAACGGCATTAATTTGGACAAGGGAAATATCCGTTAGCCCATTGATAAAGTCATTATGGCAATTGGGAAACAACAGGTTAGCGTCATTACAAGGCAGCCAAGAAAGAAATGGGAGGTTAAAGTCCCCCATGACAATAATTCGATCATTGCACCCTAATGTAGAAACAACATTATTAATTGCTGAAAGGTGGTGTAAGTAAAGCTCAGCATCAGACCTGGGAGGAATGTAAGAGCAGGTTAAATAGAAAAATGCGGAGCCAACACGAACTTTGACTGCAACAAATTCAATTCCATGAATGTTATTGAATGGGAATAACTCAGATGAGAAAACAGATTTAACTGCAATCAGAACCCCACCTGCAAAAGATGGGCGGTCCATTCTATAAATAGTGTAACTATCAATGAAAATTTCGTGATCATTGACAGAGGAGTTAAGCCAGGTTTCGGTAAACGCGATGGCATCGAAATCAAAGGACGCGCTATTAGTATGAATTTGACGCAACTTTCCCAGCAAACTGCGAACGTTCTGATAGTGCATGGAAAAATAGTACATCAGTTTTTTGGAGCATGTTCGGTAATTCTTGGATTCGAGTTCGAATCTTTGAGAAGGAACTCATGCACAATTGTATGCTCAGGCCATATTGACGGTTCTAGAGAACAGGATAGTAAAGAATCAGGGAGAAGAATTTTAAATGATGATATGTTGCGCTTATGTTTAAATGTAAATTTAGTCACAACTATATCAACAGGCGAAGTGTTAAGTTTAGCGGCAAGATGTTGTTTAACATCCTCCGTTGTAGCCTCAGGAATAAGACGAGAAACAAATATTGCTTTCCGAGGGACCACTGCTTTAAGTTGAAGTCCCGAGCGAGATCGAGATGGTGGAGCCACTCCTAAAAGAGATCTCGGTACAAGGGCAGAGGAATTGGCAGCAATGGCTGTAGCAGGAATTGGAGTAGGAATTGCAGCAGGAATTGGAGCAGGAATTGGAGCAGGAATTGGAGCAGGAATTGGCAAGACGTCGTCAGCAACCAGCACACCCGCACTAGGAGCACTCACCGCGTCAGAAGTGACGGCCCCAGAAACTGCAGGGATGGGATTGATGCTGTTGGGGAGTTGGGTGCTCGAAGGAAGCACATTGCTCGGTGTAAAGAACTCCGGAGCCACCGTTGGCGGATTTACAGACAACGGCGTGGCATGCCTACACGGAAATGCTTCCGATGGATGAAGGTGGGAGGCAGGCGTACCAATCGGATTAGGTTGCAAGAGATTGGTATCATTATGCGGAATTTTCCGTCTAGGCGATTCGCTCAAGAGTTTGAGCCCAAGAAACTGTGATTCAAGGGCAAGAAATTTCTCGTTGAGAGCCACAAATTGTTTCCGGACATCCAGAAACCCAGTTCGAGTCTGTCTCATAAATGTGCGCATTTCGGCCTCAATCTCCCGACAAGCCAGACATGACCAAGACAGGCCCATGCGTTTCGAGAGCAGATCATTCAGCCGGCCAAAATTTCCACCACCAGCACATTTTATGTGGGCAAAATTGTCGCACAGCCAGCAGCTAAGAAATGAATCACCAATGATAACACCACCGAATTCACATTTCTTTGCACTACAAACGATTGCCATTATTGACAGCAGTAGAATCACTGTGCACGAATAATAAGAGAACGGTGTGAGATCGCAGGTAAAGTAGGAGAGCAGACAGCAGAGCGAGCCAGACAATCAGCTGCAGCGGCAATAATTCAAAGCAGATGATCCAACGAAGTGCAGAAAACGAGCAGTAAACTCACCAAAGCAGAGACACAAAAGAAAAGTCCACAGAGAGGGAGAGTATAGGCAATCCAGAGAGAGTGAGAGCAACAATGCGAGAAGCCCGCGTATACTCACGAGAGAGTGTGGGAGATGCAAACGCTGATGCGCGAGAACAGTGCACACCGAAGAAGCGATAACGAAAAGCAGACTGGGCAAAAAACAATAACAAATTGCCTGCACGAGTCCGATGTGTTACGTTGCAATATTGAATTTATATTTAACACTTGTTTACATACAAAACACTGGTGGTTAACACAAAGTAGAATCAAATTAAAGAGATGCGATAATAAATCAAAACAAAGACACAACAATGTTGTATGATATTTTGGCAAAGGGCGGAGAATGCGGGAGCAAGAAAAAAAACACAACCGGCTTAGGCAAGAGCTAGAAGCGAATTTCCTGATTTGGAATTAAGATGCTGTCATCTGTTGCATTTAATTTTAGCTTTCGGACAACTTCGGATCTTGCTGGTAGAAGTATTGAATCAGTACCAGAATTGAATGTTATTGGAACGTAAATGGGATAACTCAGATTATTGGGTCTAATTATGAACCAATCGTTTGATGGTTCACAGTCTAATTTGCAATTGAAATTCTTTATGAAATCGATGCCTATTATTCCATCACATGGTATTTTAAAACTTGAAGTAACTAAATGGAAATTGTGTGGAATTATATATTTATCCGTCTGTATCTCAATGTGTACTAGACCATTGGATTTTACTACTCCTTGTCCAATGCCTTGAATACTTATTATATTTTCTTTTTGTATATCATTGAAGACATCTGAATTTTCTTTAATAAGCGAAATATCCGCTCCTGTATCTAGCAAAAATGTAAGTTTAGTATTTGTTGTTGTGTTTGTAAATGTTACAAACATATTAAGACTTGGATTTATCGTGTGTACATTACTTGTGTTGTTTAATTTTGCTTACCTAAAGGTGTTTGGGAGTTTCCCGAGTCACCTTGAGCTATTCTGACATTGTTATTGTTGTTGTGGCTGTTATAGTCTCGGTTGGAATTGTTCCTACCTCTATTGTATAGTATAGTTCTTGCGCTTCCGGACATTTCAGTGCTACAATGTATGTATTTGCTGATGGCTTCATTCATTGTTTTGAATGTGCCGGCTTCAAGTATGGTTTTTAGTTTACCATGCTCGCAATTTTTGACCATGGTAGCTATGGCTTCTTTGGTGCTGAATGTATCAGCGTGCTCAGGGCTTAGTCCTTCATCAATATACGAAGACTCGAGTAGTTTTCGCAAATTGTCGATTTCATTAGCAAATTGGGTTGCTGTTTTGCCTTTTTGGTAAACATTTCCCATTTTTGCTTTAACGACATCGGATGTTTCACTGACGATGGTTGTCTGCAATTTATTGATGATTGCATCAATTGTAAGCTCATTTTGGACCTTGAAGAGCGCGGAGCCGATTATTTTCGATTTAATTACCTCAATGGCAATTTTCGCATACGGTCCCTTTGTTAGGTTGACCAATTTAACTGCTGTCAAAAATCTTTGCAAGTGGATTTTGTTCCCATCGAATTCAGGGATGGCCTGTGAGACTTCCTTGATATATGCCCTATCGGCAGCTGAAGTATCTGCCATGTTTGTATCGCTTGTATTGGGAATCTTTGGAGTTTCAGTATATTCTATTGGATCAATATCGCTGTCAACATCGCTATTTATGTTTGGCTTTGATTCGTCTAGATTATTGAATTGATCTAAATTAAACTCTACTATTTTGCTATTGACTGTTATGGTCATTTGTTAGCTTATTTTTGTGTTTATTGACTAATTGGCATATACTGTCATATTGCTCGACTAATATAGATATGTGGTGAATTTGCGTGTCGACTTTTATAGTTGTGTCTTTATTAAGGCACTTGTAAGATTTTTCAAATTTGTCTTTAAAATTATTTATCTGTCGAACTAATTCACTCCATTCCATAGCGATAAGCTATATTTTAGGAAAAATGTGAGCTTTCATTTATACATATATTTTTATACCCGATACTCAAAATGAGTATTGGGGTATATTAGATTTGTGGTAAATGTGGATGTGTGTAACGTCCAGAAGGAATCGTTTCCGACCCCATAAAGTATATATATTCTTGATCAGCATCATTAGCCGAGTCGATTGAGCCCTGTCTGTCTGTCCGTCTGTCCGTCCGTCCGTCTGTCCGTCCCCTTCAGCACCTAGTGCTCAAAGACTATAAGAGCTAGAGCAACGATGTTTTGGATCCAGACTTCTGTGATATGTCACTGCTACAAAAATATTTCAAAACTTCTCCCCGCCCACTTCCGCCCCCACAAAGGACGAAAATCTGTGGCACCTACATTTTTAAAGATACGATAAAACCAAAAACGCAGAATCGTAGAGGATGACTATATGTTTTAGAGTGTAAAATCTCAACCAGATCGTATATTTATTATAGCCAGAATCAAGAAAACAATTTCATTCTTTCTCGCTCTGTCTCTCTCTAACACACAGGTTTCATAGTCGGTTTTGCCAATTGCAAAATATGAGTTCAAGGATCTCAGAACCTATAAGAGCCAGAGCAACCAAATTTGGTATCCACACTCCTGTGATATCGGACCTTGACCGTTTCGTGTCCAAATTTCGCCACACTCCCTTCCGCCCCCGCAAAGGACAAAAATCTGTGGCGTCCACAAATCTCAGAGACTATTGAGGCTAGAGTAATCAAATTTGGTATCCGCACTTTTGTTAGATCTCACTACAAAACGTATATCTCAGAATTTCACCCCACCCCCTTCCGCGCCCACAAAGAACGAAAATCTGTTGCATCCACAATATTGCACATTCGAGAAAACTAAAAACGCAGAATCATAGATAATGACTATATCTATCAGATTGCTGAATCTGGATCAGATCGGATCATTTTTGTAGCCAAAAGGAACAAATCAATTTGCAGTGGCTACGCAGCCCCCGACGTCACGCTCAGACTGATTTTCTGTCTCTCTCGCACGCACTCTTTGTCGTGTCGTTCAATATTAGCGGCGTCTGCCGGAGAGAGCCATTCTGACTTAGTATCGGGTATAACTGTAGAGTTGCGGTGTCCGCAGCAACTCACAACGTTCCACCTCGTTATTTCTTGTTTTGTTTTGTATTTATTTAATTATTTTTTTTTTTTTTGCTATTATATTTTGTCTAAATCATTACCTATACTAACGTATTATTTCTTGATTATTTTGTTGTGTTTTGTATATAAAGGTGAAGTTGAAAAATTGAAGAATGTTAACTATTATTATTATTAAAAGTAGTACCCACAAGGATTTTATGTCCTCAGTGTGGTCCCCTTTTTTTACGTTGTTGACCACGTTGGCCGTATTGTCTTTAGCTTGATTTCGTCCCCAAACCAGCCCATTGTGATTATAGAAAAATAAAAATTATATATTATTGAAAACCCTCATGAAAATGTTGATCGTATTAAAAAAAATATTTTCTTTTCTTTTTGAAAGTAAATTTGTACGTAAAATGTAAAACCATGTTACGAACCTTTGTTTTCTTCGGGGCAAGGCCGGCTAGCCAGTCATCCCAGGGCTCTTGTATTAGTCCATGCCGACTAATGCCGAAAACGCCATTTCTACATCCAGTGCGACGCCTCAAATTTTGGAGTGGGAGCAGTGCTTTTTCAGCTGGATGATGACAAAGCAGAGCGCCCAGTGGCATTCTTTTCTTCCAAGCTGAAAAAACACCAAATAAATTATTCGGTAACGGAGAAAGAATGCTTAGCTGCGGTATTGGCGATTGAAAGATTCAGGCCATATGTGGAATTGATGCCGTTCACGGTAAGCACTGACCACGCCAGCCTTAAGTGGCTAATGTCACTCAAGGACCTGAATGGGCGTCTAGCCAGATGGTCATTGCGGCTGCAGAGGTTCGACTTTGAGATCGAACACCGCAAGGGAGTCGAAAATATAGTGGCGGATACACTATCACGCTGCATCGAGGAGGTGGTTCTAGACCCAACGGAAATCCTCGGATTCCAGACGACGGAATTCAAATCAACGGAATACCAGGAGTTGAAAGGAGAAGTCTGCAGGAACAAAGAATTATTTCCTGACCTGCGAATAGACGGGGACCTGGTATTCAAGCGAATGGGCTTCGCGCAAATCGATGTGGAAATTATGGATTCCCGCGGCACTGACGAAAACCCTCATCACGAAGGCCCACGAAGACCACAGCTGGACACGGTGGAATGAAGAAGACCTTGCATAGGTTAAAAAGGCACTACTACTGTCCGGCGAAGATGGCACAAGTGCGGCAATACGTCCGAAGCTGCACCGAATGCAAGGAATCCAAAGCTCCCAATTACCGTAGCCAAGTCGGGATCGGTCAGGAAATGGTCACGGAGAGGCCATTCCAAAAGATCTACATAGACTTCCTGGGAAAGTATCCCAGGTCAAAAAGGGGACAGGCCTGGATTTTCGTCGTTGTTCGGAGCAGAAGCCAGCCGATTAGCTGCTTGCCAAATAGCACCTAATTCTTGGCCCTCAGCCGCTTATTTTGTTTGTTACTTATGTCTATGTCACTCATTTGTTTGTTAAAGCTTTGCGCTTGCTTGCCCTGCTAAACGCTCTCTGCCAGCTCGCTCTTCGCTATCTCCGCTTTGCGTCTGCCTACCGACGTCGGCCGAGCGAAGCTGCGCTTAGCGATCGGAGCGGCATTGTAAAGGGCAGGCAAGCCACACTTGCAATTTGGATGTCACGCATTAAAGAACATATCGTAATTTTATTTCTGCGCCGAGTTTTATTTAATTCGAAATAATTAGTCGGCCGATTGGGATAAAAAACATTATCTCCACATAAAATTTGGTGACCCCGACGTGATCTCTGAGTTGCAGTGTCAATTAATAATCATTCGCGATCGACATTCGTTAGCCCCAGCAAATTTCCGGC
The DNA here is from genome assembly GCF_003369915.1 of Drosophila miranda. NCBI lineage: Eukaryota > Metazoa > Arthropoda > Insecta > Diptera > Drosophilidae > Drosophila > Drosophila miranda. The sequence goes on from NW_022881603.1 coordinate 38,329,532, forward strand.
GGTTAAGCACAATTCGGTGCTAACACACACTTACACACACCTACATACACGCATTGCTGGCTATTAATTTCTCTGTCGCGACAATTCGGTCAGTGCAGTGCGGTAGGCAGTGCCGCGAACTCACTAATACACACAAGCGGAGTACAAAGCGGAATCGGACAGCTCGCACAGCCGCACAGCTAAAGGCATTAGCTGTAATCCCTTTGCTTTCGGTTCCCTCGTTTATACGTATACAGGGTGTCTTTTTCGGTCGTGCTGAGTGACTCTTTTAAAACCTCAACATGGCAGCACCTGAGCCTACCAATGTCGCGAACGCAGCAATGCCGAGTGATGTAGATTTCTACAAGCACAAGGCCGAGTCCATCGTGCGCCAACTAAAGGCCATGGATCACTTTCTCACCAAGGAAGAGCTTGCCGAGTTAGATGAGGCAGAACTTCAAGCTCGCTTAGAGCAAATTGAGCGAATGAATGCGGATTTCGATGCCGCTCAAACGAGCCTTGAAAGGCTGGATTTCCTGCACTTAGCCCATGATGCCCGACTGGACTTTTCGAATGTTTATGTGAAGGTTAGGTCCAGGCTGTCGCGGGAGTTGATGGCTGCTCGCACGGTAAATGTTGCCAATTCAACGGCTCGGCATACTCTCGAGGGGAATTCGTCGTTGTTCGCCTATAATAGTATAGGCCGTTCTCGAATGCCCGAGTTGCAGCTTCCGCGATTCGGGGGGAACTACAAGGATTGGCCAGAATTCCACTCGATGTTCTCGACAATGGTGCACAAAGACCATCGTATACCAATCATCGAAAAATTCCAATATCTTCGTGGATGTCTAGATGGTGCTGCGCTGGATACGATTCGTTCCTTGGAACTTTCTGAGGAGAATTACGACAAGGCGTTGAATTTGCTAATGTTGCGATTCGATAATAAACTGTTACATTTTCAGGGGTGGAGGGGTGGAGAAGGGCTCAGCTATCGGCTTGCGCGCGCTCAGCGACAAAATCAATTCGCACTTGCGTGCACTTCAGACCTTGGCGACCCCGCAGGAGATTTCGGATGGGTTGCTGATCTTCATCATAGGCACGAAACTGGACCACAAAACAAAGGAGAAATGGGAAGAGAACTTGCCGACTTCAGGATTGCCTCGGTGGTCAAGCATGGCCTCATTTTTGGAAGCGAGATGTCGGATGCTGGAGAATTTGGGATCAGCCATGGCAACAAGTCCTAGTCAACAGGTGGGAGAAGACAAACCTGTCACCCTTATCACCTCCAGTAACGACCATCCTAACCCCATATGTAACCATTGCAATTCCTCCGAGCATTACATATCTAGATGTCAGGCATTCCTGAATCTCTCTGCGTTTGAACGATACAAAGAAGCAAAGAAGAGCCGCTTGTGTTTGAACTGCCTCAACAAAGGCCATGAATTGCAGAGGTGCAGGTCAGGACTTTGCAGGCATTGCCAGGCCAAACATCACACGCAACTCCACATTCCATCGGGAACTGGTGCTTCATCTTCCTCTTCCCCGGCCGAGGAATCGATCCAGCAAGAGGCCGCGACTGTGCTTCTAGCAAGCGGGTGTTCTAGCCCTCCCCCCTCGATCCAGAAATCTCAGCCTAGCCAGAACGTGTTGCTACCTACTGCCCTCGTCCATGTAACAGATCGTTATAGAGCACTTATCCCATGTCGTGCCATTTTGGATTCTGCATCACAGGCAAACTTTGTAACAGCTAGACTTGCTGATCAGTTGCAGTTGGATCACCGCTCGTCTTATGTTCACATCTCTGGAATCGGAGATTCCATTCTACCTTCGAGCAAGTCTGTACATATAGTTGTACAATCCCAGGACGCAAGCTATCGAGCTTCCTTCGCTGCAATTGTCACCAACTCAATTACGGAAATGCAGCCTTTCTTCGGCGTAGACGCAAAGGATTGGCCAATGCCGAATAATCTAAAACTAGCTGATCCTAATTTCTCCAAGCCCCAACGTATCGATCTGTTGATAGGTTCTGGTTTGTTCTTCGATTTAATGTGCGTCGGACAGATTCGACTATCAGCCCAATTGCCAACATTGCAGGAGACAAAACTTGGTTGGATAGTATCAGGAAGCATTGATAGCTCGGAGAATAAGCGTGCAGCTTTAGCCGCTTTTAAAAATTCCTCGTGCATCTCTATTGACGATTTTCGACCCACAACGCTGGAGTACCAAAACTTAGAGCAGCAATGCAGGAAGCAGCTGCTCGAGTGCCAGGTGCAAGTGGAAAAACTGCGATCGGAGAATCAGGAACTGCAGCGCGAACTTTTCCATATATTAAAAACCTACATATCCACGCTAAATGAAATTCAACTTTCAACAATTTCTACATTGCCAAATTTCCTGCCATTCTATGCAATTACAGAGGTTCCCGATGATCAAGACGTAATCATGACAAGCCGCCTTCGTAAAGAAGCGCCGATTGCTGCGTTCGACGATCATCCCAGCGTAGCCGCAAGCTGCGCCCAAGAAAGCATCTTCAAGAGGGCCGTTGGAAAAATAGCGGTTCTGCCCCTTCAGGATGGATCTGTTGAAAGCCTTTGCCTTCCAACGGGGGGTGAATGTTCGGAGAAGAACCCAGCCGATTAGCTGCTTGCCAAATAGCACCTAATTCTTGGCCCTCAGCCGCTTATTTTGTTTGTTACTTATGTCTATGTCACTCATTTGTTTGCTAAAGCTTTGCGCTTGCTTGCCCTGCTAAACGCTCTCTGCCAGCTCGCTCTTCGCTATCTCCGCTTTGCGTCTGCCTACCGACGTCGGCCGAGCGAAGCTGCGCTTAGCGATCGGAGCGGAAATGTAAAGGGCAGGCAAGCCACACTTGCAATTTGGATGTCACGCATTAAAGAACATATCGTAATTTTATTTCGGCGCCGAGTTTTATTTAATTCGAAATAATTAGGCGGCCGATTGGGGATAAAAAACATTATCTCCACAGTCGTCGTAGACCACATTTCAAAATTTACCTTCTTGAAGGCGATGAGAGAGGCGACCGCTGCGAACGTCGTTCAATTCCTGGTGCAAGAAGTATTCTACAAATTCGGGATGCCAGAGGTGATCCACTCCGACAACGGAAAGCAGTTCCTATCGAAGGCGTTCATGGACATGGTCAGCGGCTTCGGGATCCGACACATGCGCACAGCAGTCCACTCGCCGCAAAGCAATGCAGCCGAGAGAGTAAATCGGACGATACTCGCTGCAATAAGGACGTATTTGGAAAAGGATCACAGAGACTGGGACATCTACCTACCGGAGATCGAAGTTTCAATCCGTGGCTCGGTGCACGAAGCCACAGGCGTAACGCCGTTTTTCACTGTATTTGGACAACAGATGTTTCTGAATGGGAACTGCTATAAGCTGGCGAGGAAGCTGCAGTCTTTGACGGAACATGAAGTGCACGCGTTAGATCCCGCGGATAAGCGACACCTCATTCGCGAGCAAATTAAACGCAGCCTACACCAAGCGTATGAGCGGAGCAGCCAGCGTTACAACAAACGGGCCCGAGTCTTTTTCGCCAGACCTGGCCAAGAAGTCTACAGGCGCAACTTCGCCCTCAGCGACTTTGGCAAAAGCTACAACGCCAAGTTCGCCCGGAAATTCCTAAAATGCAGAGTCGTACGTCCAGAAGGGAATAACGCCTACGAGCTGGAGGATCTGTCGGGGAGGCCGGTGGGGATTTTTCACGCCAAAGACCTAAAATTGTAGCGAAAACTTCAGACTGAGTCAGAAACAACGTTGGGCGCTGCAAGATCCTAGGCACCGTAATGTCCGGGAAGGCCAGCAGTTTTAGGGAAACGTGTAACTCTTCGCTGTTTGCGAATAATTCTCCGCGGCCATGGTAGCTCGAATTTTCGCTATGTGTTGCATGCGAAGATATCGATAGGTGATACCCCATAGAAGCGGTGAGGAGGAAAGAAGTTTGAACAGAGTCCCAAGGCCAAAATTTAAGGGGAAAAGGTTAGCGAAGAGTGGCGCCACCTGGTCCTGGAGAGTGAGAGTTCCGCGCGCTCTCCGGAGCCGTTATGAGAGAAGATTTCCGATCTCATCCCATAACGGAGTCCCGAAGCCAACTCACCCATACCCCAAAGAAAAGAGAGCCGCCAGCAGCCCGAATCAGGCCATGCCCTTGAACCTAGTTCAAGGGCGATAGAAGAGAGAGCGATGGGGATCAGCGGCCCGGGAGCATTAAACAGAGCAGCTAAGCCAAGAGGGGGTTCAGAGAAAGAAATTCCCGCAACGGAGGAGCATGCGCGCCGGACATAGTGATCTAGTGATTTTTTTTGTTCTGAAAGAAAAAGTGAGTGGGATGAGGATGGAGTAGTGGCCATCACCTTGAAAAAAAAAGATAAATAAATCTGTGATTCCAGGGGATCCAGATCAGTGAGAGACCAGGAACCAGGACTAGCGGGACGGGAAAGAGACCCAAGAAGCATAAGAGTGAGTCCGCTCCAAAGAGGGAAGTAAAGAAACCCCAAATTTATTTTTTTTTTTGGCCAATCCGTAGGGAATAGGTCACAGCTCCGCCATCCTGGCTTGCTTTTTGCTGGGCTCGAAGACACAATCCTGGCCACGTAGAGCGAGTCCCTCGCCCATTTAGGGAGAGAAAAAAAAAAGCATAAATTAACTTTTTTACTCGCATTATTTATATGTATATGTTAATCCCTAATTTAAGTCCGTCCATATTATATCTATATGTAACTTATTTATATTTATTATATTAATTATTTCTATTTATCTATTTATTTATTAACCGCCCGTAGAGATAAGATGAAGGGGGAATGAATAGGCAGGCTTAGTGTAGCGATGATACCGTGTAAAAGTAGGAAATTGAAGTGAAAATTATAACGAAGAAAATGAATTGCTAAGCGTTTCATATGGTGGGAAGAGGAGCCACAGCAACGAGAGGGTAAGGCTGCTGCACATGGCAGGGAGATCCAAAACGTTATTATTCAGATCTCAGGTAGGGTGGGTATGTCAGGGGTAAAAACATCGACACCTCGACCTGGTCCACGTCTGTGTTGAAGGAAGTTAGTGTAATGTTGTTTGTCGAGTAGAGTCCGTTTGCAGTTTTTTTTGTCGGTTACTTTTGTTGTTTCAATTTGTTCGAGATGTCCAATTAGTTGGTATATTGTGCGAACTGAGGGCTTGGGAAGTACCCAGCCCTGGGATGACTGGCTAGCCGGCCTTGCCCCTAAGAAAACAAAGGTTCGTAACAACAAAAAAAAAAAAAAACTAATCGTAACACAAAAATTTTCAATTTTTTTTTTCAACGGGGAAGAATGGGTTGATTGTCATATGATTGGCTCATAATTTTTATGTATACAATTAAATGTCCAATCATATGTGTTAGTAAAAGCCTATCAGTAGTTAGTATTTTTCAAGCAGCGCTTTCACGCATCGGCTTGAGTTAGAGGTTTTGTTTATAATTAATGGCAATTTAGGCATTGGCATTACTGCAGCCCTTATTGCGTTGCTTCGCACCAGTGCGAAGATGTTTCTCGATGACCTTAAGATTTTTCCTGTGTTCCTCTTTTTCCTGGGGCGTTGTTGCTATCTTGATGAGGTCCCTTATAAGCTTCCTCTGTTGTAGAAGCTTGATCCTCTGTCCGCTTCTTTTTGTCGTCTTCTTTGGTTTCTTGGCTTGTCGTGCCCGGTACTCAGCTATTGTGAGTGGGCGTGGTCCATCGCTTGGATACACTTCTAAAGCCTCTTGTAGGCTGAGTGCGTCCCTTTGCTCGGTAGGAGCAGCATCGGCGAAGTCTTGTATATTTTCTGCTGTTGGTGTTTTGGTGTTACTGTCCATCGATGGTGCGAGGGGCGGTCCTATGCCACTCGCACTTTTATTATTGGCCCTGGCTGGTCTTCGCTGTTAAATTTTCTTGGGTAGTGTGTGTTTCTGGTGTGTATTTCTGGCGGTCCATTGGTTTGGTGAAACGGCATTTTGGCTATCTGTTGTGGGTTTTCCTTGGCACTGGCATTTGGTTTGATTGTAACATTAACTGATTTGTTTCTGCTGTAATTCAGTTTGGTGTATAAATGTAGATATATTTAAAATATATTCTTGTGATTTTTAATTTTTTTTTTTTTTTTTTACGTTTACATGCTCGTGACATCCTGTCACGGTCGCCATGTAAGATAATTCAGTTGGTTCTTAAAGATTTATTTTATTTTCGTTTTTATTAGTTAGCGACGCGGAGCGTCCGCTCCGTTTGATTCGCGTTTTCTGACTGCTCTCGCTTTATTCTCACTTGAGCTGATACATATTGTTCTTATATCTACGTATTGGAAATATGTGTCTGCAGAAGGCATGGACATATGATATACATACAACATGACCACTGGCGAGCTGGCTGCAAGGTGCATGCTCAAAACTAAAAACGCAGAATCATAGATAATGACCATATCTATCAGGTTGCTGAATCTGGATCATTTTTGTAGCCAAAAGCAAGAATACAATTTGCAGTGGCTACGCAGCGCCCGACGTCACGCTCAGACTGATTTTCTGTCTCTCTCGCACGCATTCTTTGTCGAGTCGTTCAATATTAGCGGCGTCTGCCGGAGGAGAGCCATACTGACTAAGTATCGGGTATAACTGTAGAGTTGCGGTGTCCGCAGCAACTTACAACGTTCCCCCTCGTTTCTAGTTCAATTTGATGAAAACCTGACGTTAAGTCAAGGCACGAAAAATATTTTGCTCTACCTAGTTGATCTAAGGGAGTGGAAATTTATCAGACAGTAATTTTTGTTTGTTAATTTGGCGATAGTCTATAACTAATCTCCATTTTTTCTCATTGGAACCTGGGAGTGATTTCTTTGGTACTAATAATAGTGGGCTATTATATTCAGAAACAGACGGATCAACTATATTATCTTCTATTAACTTGCCAACATGTTTTTGTATTTCTTCTAATTGGCTATGCGGGCTTCGATAGTTTTTCATGTACACCGGTTCATCATCCTTAAGTCTTAACTTTTGCTTGTAGAAGTTATTTGTTGTGATTGATTCGGTTTCAAGTCCGAATACATCACTGTATTTTGAACATAAATTTACCAATTGCGTTTTGAATTTTAAATTTTTTTTTCTAATTGAGCTATCACTTCATCTTTTCTTGATATTTTATTTGTTTCAATTATCTCGTAGTTCGACAGCGGTTCATATTTCAGATTATTTATATGTACTAATTGATCGGTACTGGTTGTATTCAGTAAACGGACAAATGTATTTTTGGATGTTGCTACTGTATTTGCAACATAGATACCAGGTATAATTTCCTGATTTGGAATTAAGATGCTGTCATCTGTTGCATTTAATTTTAGCTTTCGGACAACTTCGGATCTTGCTGGTAGAAGTATTGAATCAGTACCAGTATTGAATGTTATTGGAACGTAAATGGGATAACTCAGATTATTGGGTCTAATTATGAACCAATCGTTTGATGGTTCACAGTCTAATTTGCAATTGAAATTCTTTATGAAATCGATGCCTATTATTCCATCACATGGTATTTTAAAACTTGAAGTAACTAAATGGAAATTGTGCGGAATTATATATTTATCCTTCTGTATCTCAATGTTTACTAGACCATTGAATTTTACTACTCCTTGTCCAATGCCTTGAATACTTATTATATTTTCTTTTTGTATATCATTGAAGACATCTGAATTTTCTTTAATAAGCGAAATATCCGCTCCTGTATCTAGCAAAAATGTAAGTTTAGTATTTGCTGTTGTGTTTGTAAATGTTACAAACATATTAAGACTTGGATTTATCGTGTGTACATTACTTGTGTTGTTTAATTTTGCTTACCTAAAGGTGTTTGGGAGTTTCCCGAGTCACCTTGAGCTATTCTGACATTGTTATTGTTGTTGTGGCTGTTATAGTCTCGGTTGGAATTGTTCCTTCCTCGGCTATAGCCACGGGAATTTCCTCTGAAATTTCCTATATTATAATTTTTGTGGGGGTAACTTTGGTAGTTTGAGTGATAATTACCTCGACCGTTAGGTCTACCCCTTTGGATATAGCGGGAATTATCACCTCTAACTGTTCTACCTCTATTGTGCTTGCGCTTCCGGACATTTCAGTGCTACAATGTATGTATTTGCTGATGGCTTCATTCATTGTTTTGAATGTGCCGGCTTCAAGTATGGTTTTTAGTTTACCATGCTCGCAATTTTTGACCATGGTAGCTATGGCTTCTTTGTTGCTGAATGTATCAGCGTGCTCAGGGCTTAGTCATTAATCAATATACGAAGACTCGAGTAGTTTTCGCAAATTGTCGATTTCATTAGCAAATTGGGTTGCTGTTTTGCCTTTTTGGTAAACATTTCCCATTTTTGCTTTAACGACATCGGATGTTTCCCTGACGATGGTTGTCTGTAATTTATTGATGATTGCATCAATTATAAGCTCATTTTGGACCTTGAAGAGCGCGGAGCCGATTATTTTCGATTTAATTACCTCAATGGCAATTTTCTCATACGGTCCCTTTGTTAGGTTGACCAATTTAACTGCTGTCAAAAATCTTTGCAAGTGGATTTTGTTCCCATCGAATTCAGGGATGGCCTGTGAGACTTCCTTGATATATGCCCTATCGGCAGCTGAAGAATCTGCCATGTTTGTATCGCTTGTATTGGGAATCTTTGGAGTTTCAGTATATTCTATTGGATCAATATCGCTGTCAACATCGCTATTTATGTTTGGCTTTGATTCGTATAGATTATTGAAATGATCTAAATTAAACTCTACTAAAAGGTTAGTTTCTGTAGGGACATTTATTTCAAAATTTATCTTTTCGCTAATATTTATTAGTCTTATGTTTAGCGATTTTAGTATTTTGCTACATTGACTGTTATGGTCATTTGTTAGCTTATTTTTGTGTTTATTGACTAATTGGCATATACTGTTATTTTGCTCGACTAATATAGATGTAAAGGACAGTGTATCAAGCAGTTAGCACTATCCCATCTAAATTAACATTTGAACTTAAGATACCATCGATAAGACCTAACCGATATAACCAGACTTAACCGATGTTTAAAAGACCTAACCGATAAGGGGTTATCGATACGGGAGTCGGTTTTTGGAAGTAGAAGCAGAAAGTTGAACAAAAAGTCGGAAGAACAGACTCATTAATTGCACATCTTAAATCATACACTTTGTACTCTTTTTCGAAAAACACTATTAATAAACGATACATTATTATTAATCTTACATTTGGGGGCTCGTCCGCGTCGAATACAGAGGTCGGAGTGTGTGAAAAAGAAAAACAGAAGAAAGCAGAAGCTGATGCAAGAAGAGGATTGTGAAAAGTTGTTAAAGTTGTTGTTTGTAGCTACATAAAGTTGTGTTCGGAGCAGAACCCAGCCGATTAGCTGCTTGCCAAATAGCACCTAATTCTTGGCCCTCAGCCGCTTATTTTGTTTGTTACTTATGTCTATGTCACTCATTTGTTTGTTAAAGCTTTGCGCTTGCTTGCCCTGCTAAACGCTCTCTGCCAGCTCGCTCTTCGCTATCTCCGCTTTGCGTCTGCCTACCGACGTCGGCCGAGCGAAGCTGCGCTTAGCGATCGGAGCGGCAATGTAAAGGGCAGGCAAGCCACACTTGCAATTTGGATGTCACGCATTAAAGAACATATCGTAATTTTATTTCTGCGCCGAGTTTTATTTAATTCGAAATAATTAGTCGGCCGATTGGGGATAAAAAACGTTATCTCCACATAAAATTTGGTGACCCCGACGTGATCTCTGAGTTGCAGTGTCAATTAATAATCATTCGCGATCGACATTCGTTAGCCCTAGCAAATTTTCGGCGGTTAAGCACAATTCGGTGCTAAAACACACTTACATACACCTACATACACGCATTGCTGGCTAATCATTTCTCTGCCGCGACAATTCGGTTAGTGCAGTGCGGTAGGCAGTGAAGTGAACTCTCTAATACACACAAGCGGAGTACAAAGCGGAATCGGACAGCTCGCACAGCCGCACAGCTAAAGGCATTAGCTGTAATCCCTTTGCTTTCGGTTCCCACGTTTATACGTATACAGGGTGTCTTTTTAGGTCGTGCTGAGTGACTCTTTTAAAACCTCAACATGGCAGCACCTGAGCCTACCAATGTCGCGAACGCAGCAATGCCGAGTGATGTAGATTTCTACAAGCACAAGGCCGAGTCCATCGCGCGCCAACTAAAGGCCATGGATCGCTTTCTCACCAAGGAAGAGCTTGCCGAGTTAGATGAGGCAGAACTTCAAGCTCGCTTAGAGCAAATCGAGCGAATGAATGCGGATTTCGATGCCGCTCAAACGAGCCTTGAAAGGCTGGATTTCCTGCAGTTAGCCCATGATGCCCGGCTGGACTTTTCGAATGTTTATGTCAAGGTTAGGTCCAGGCTGTCGCGGGAGTTGATGGCTGCTCGCACGGTAAATGTTGCCAATTCAACGGCTCGGCATACTCTCGAGGGGAATTCGTCGTTGTTCGCCTATAATAGTATAGGCCGTTCTCGAATGCCCGAGTTGCAGCTTCCGCGATTCGGGGGGAACTACATGGATTGGCCAGAATTCCACTCGATGTTCTCGACAATGGTGCACAAAGACCATCGTATACCAATCATCGAAAAATTCCAATATCTTCGTGGATGTCTAGATGGTGCTGCGCTGGATACGATTCGTTCCTTGGAACTTTCTGAGGAGAATTACGACAAGGCGTTGAATTTGCTAATGTTGCGATTCGATAATAAACTGTTACATTTTCAGGCACACGTCAAGGCTATTTTCGGGCTGCAAGGGGTGGAGAAGGGCTCAGCTATCGGCTTGCGCGCGCTCAGCGACAAAATCAATTCGCACTTGCGTGTACTTCAGACCTTGGCGACCCCGCAGGAGATTTCGGATGGGTTGCTGATCTTCATCATAGGCACGAAACTGGACCACAAAACAAAGGAGAAATGGGAAGAGAACTTGCCGACGTCAGGATTGCCTCGGTGGTCAAGCATGGCCACATTTTTGGAAGCGAGATGTCGGATGCTGGAGAATTTGGGATCAGCCATGGCAACAAGTCCTAGTCAACAGGTGGGAGAAGACAATCCTGTCACCCTTATCACCTCCAGTAACGACCATCCTAACCCCATATGTAACCATTGCAATTCCTCCGAGCATTACATATCTAGATGTCAGGCATTCCTGAATCTCTCTGCGTTTGAACGATACAAAGAAGCAAAGAAGAGCCGCTTGTGTTTGAACTGCCTCAACAAAGGCCATGAATTGCAGAGGTGCAGGTCAGGACTTTGCAGGCATTGCCAGGCCAAACATCACACGCTACTCCACATTCCATCGGGAACTGGTGCTTCATCTTCCTCTTCACCGGCCGAGGAATCGATCCAGCAAGAGGCCGCGACTGTGCTTCTAGCAAGCGGGTGTTCTAGCCCTCCCCCCTCGATCCAGAAATCTCAGCCTAGCCAGAACGTGTTGCTACCTACTGCCCTCGTCCATGTAACAGATCGTTATGGAGCACTTATCCCATGTCGTGCCATTTTGGATTCTGCATCACAGGCAAACTTTGTAACATCTAGACTGGCTGATCAGTTGCAGTTGGATCATCGCTCGTCTTATGTTCACATCTCTGGAATCGGAGATTCCATTCTACCTTCGAGCAAGTCTGTACATATAGTTGTACAATCCCAGGACGCAAGCTATCGAGCTTCCTTCGCTGCAATTGTCACCAACTCAATTACGGAAATGCAGCCTAACTTCGGCGTAGACGCAAAGGATTGGCCAATGCCGAATAATCTAAAACTAGCTGATCCTAATTTCTCCAAGCCCCAACGTATCGATCTGTTGATAGGTTCTGGTTTGTTCTTCGATTTAATGTGCGTCGGACAGATTCGACTATCAGCCCAATTGCCAACATTGCAGGAGACAAAACTTGGTTGGATAGTATCAGGAAGCATTGATAGCTCGGAGAATAAGCGTGCAGCTTTAGCCGCTTTTGAAAATTCCTCGTGCATCTCTATTGACGATTTTCGACTCACAACGCTGGAGTACCAAAACTTAGAGCAGCAATGCAGGAAGCAGCTGCTCGAGTGCCAGGTGCAAGTGGAAAAACTGCGATCGGAGAATCAGGAACTGCAGCGCGAACTTTTCCATATATTAAAAACCTACATATCCACGCTAAATGAAATTCAACTTTCAACAATTTCTACATTGCCAAATTTCCTGCCATTCTATACAATTACAGAGGTTCCCGATGATCAAGACGTAATCACGACAAGCCGCCTTCGTAAAGAAGCGCCGATTGCTGCGTTCGACGATCATCCCAGCGTAGCCGCCAGCTGCGCCCAAGCAAGCATCTTCAAGAGGGCCGTTGGAAAAATAGCGGTTCTGCCCCTTCAGGATGGATCTGTTGAAAGCCTTTGCCTTCCAACGGGGGGTGAATGTTCGGAGCAGAACCCAGCCGATTAGCTGCTTGCCAAATAGCACCTAATTCTTGGCCCTCAGCCGCTTATTTTGTTTGTTACTTATGTCTATGTCACTCATTTGTTTGTTAAAGCTTTGCGCTTGCTTGCCCTGCTAAACGCTCTCTGCCAGCTCGCTCTTCGCTATCTCCGCTTTGCGTCTGCCTACCGACGTCGGCCGAGCGAAGCTGCGCTTAGCGATCGGAGCGGCAATGTAAAGGGCAGGCAAGCCACACTTGCAATTTGGATGTCACGCATTAAAGAACATATCGTAATTTTATTTCTGCGCCGAGTTTTATTTAATTCGAAATAATTAGTCGGCCGATTGGGGATAAAAAACATTATCTCCACAAGTTGTAAAGTTGTTTTTGGTGGCTATAAACATTAAGTTGAACAATCCAAATTCTGTGAGCATAACAGTAGACACGGAGTTTAATAAAAGATCGGTCGTTTAATTCGGTTGGAAAATTGTGAAATTCATTGTCGCGCCGCAGCGTCGCCTTGTCCGTGCGCAGTACGTACACAAGCAGAAAAAACACGCACAGACACGTTGTGTGTGATACACACTTATAAACAAAAAAGACAAGCACTCGTCGGGTACACAGACACAAGTCGAAAAGAGCCGCAAAATGATGCAAACACCGCCGCCGTTGCACTGGAATGAGAGAGAGAAGGAAGAAGCTGTACCAGGAACGTCGCGCCCGAGTGCAAACGAGATGAAAGATTTTGAAAATGCGGAAAACAATACTGATGACAAGATTGATCAAATGATAAAGTTGCTAAGTTTGAAAGTGCTTTGCGATGAGCAACGAGAAATGAAGATAGCTCCAGATAATTTTACAAAAGTTGTGAGCGATTGTGATGGAAAATCGGTTCCCATAGAAAAATGGTTTGAGATATTCGAAAAAAATGCCGACGCATATGAGCTTACTGAAAAGCAAAAGTATGTGCAGGCCAGAGGAAAAATGACCGGTGCAGCTAAGCTTTTCCTTGAAGCTGAATGCGTGTGCACCTATGAGGAACTCAAGAACGTATTATTTGATGAATTCACATGTAGCTATAACAGTGCAGACATTCATAAGCTGCTGCAAGAAAGAAAGAGGAAGAGTAGTGAGTCGATGCACGAGTACTTGCTGCAGATGAGAAAAATAGCAGCAGTCGGACATGTTGAACACGCGGCTGTTATAAGCCATATTGTGAACGGTCTGGACATAAGAAACGAGTATAAGTATGCCATGTATCGCTGTAAGACCTTCAGGGCCTTGAAAGAAGAGTTCGATATCTATGATCGTTTGAACATATCGGAGAAGAAGGGCAATAACGAACAGCATAAAACGAGTTTCAAGCAGCAAAGTGGGCAAAGCGGTAAAAAAGAATATTGCTATAACTGTGGATCAGGAGAACACAAACGCAAAGACTGCAAAGCCGAAACGAAGTGTTTTAAGTGCAATCAGAATGGTCACATTTCGCGTAACTGTCCTTATGAAGCTGATAAAGTTGATAAAGTTCGCGTCATTTTGGATCGCAGTCGCATGAAAAAAATTCAAATAAACGGCATTGTTGTTGACTGTCTTGTGGATACAGGGTTAGATGTAACCATAATCAAAGAGAGTATGTTGAAGACCATGAAAAACGTTAAACTTTTGAAGTGCACAACTATGTTGCGCGGTCTGGGTCAGATATCAACAAAGCCTGTTGGATACTTTAATGCAGAAGTTACCGTGGATAAGTTGCTGACCACACAGAAGTTTTTAGTAGTCCCCAGTAGCCAGATTGATTTCGACGCACTTTTGGGGCATGATTTCATTAAAAAGTTCCGTTTCGTCGCTGATATGCAAGGATACACGTTTTTGAAGCATGACGCAGATCCTGGGCCAACAGATGAGCATGCTCTTATATATAATGTAACTGAAGAGTCATCCTTTGTAGCTCCGCCGCAATATCGAAAAGACGTTGAACAGATGATAAGAAACAGTTACCAAATGACCACAGAAGTTGCAAAGCAGTCTCCAATCCAACTGAAGATAGTTCCCGACGGATTAATCAAGCCGTTTCATCACTCACCGAGTCGTTTATCAACAGACGAGGCCAGTGCCGTAAAGAAGCAAGTCGAAGAATGGATCGAGCAAGGAATCGTGCGCAAGTCGTCTTCAAATGTTGCGAGCAGAGTTGTCGTCGTGAAGAAAAAAGATGGTACACTTAGAGTTTGCGTAGACTACAGGAAGTTAAACAGCATGGTATTGCTGGACTGCTTCCCAGTCCCGATCATGGAGGAAGTCTTGGAAAAGCTGCAGTCGGCTAAGTGGTTTACCATAATGGACCTTGAAAACGGATTTTTCCATGTGCCTATGGAAGAGCAAAGCAAGTCGTATACGGCCTTTGTTACAAAGGAGGGATTATTCGAGTTTAATAAAGCGCCTTTCGGATTCAAGAACTCGCCAGCTGCGTTCATTCGGTTCGTAAGCTATATTTTTCAAGAATTAATCAACTCTGACATTATGCAGCTTTATATGGACGACATAATTGTTTACGCCGCGTCGCCCGAGGTATGCATGAGGAAGACAAAGTTGGTCCTGGAGACAGCTGCGCAGTTTGGCCTAAAGATCAAGTGGAAGAAATGTAGCTTCATGCAGCCACGCATTAGCTTTCTGGGCCATATCATTGAGGACGGGAGAATCTGGCCCGGCAAAGAGAAGACAGCAGCTGTCAGTCGGTTTGCTACGCCCAAAGACATTAAAGCAGTTCAAGCATTTCTGGGACTCACAGGCTTTTTCAGAAAGTTCATCCCTGGCTATGCACAAGTTGCCCGGCCGCTCACGAATCTACTCAGGAAGGAAGCAGTTTTCAACATTGGCGAAGCAGAGCAACAATCGCTACAAACCTTAAAGAATCTGCTTGTAATCGCACCTGTATTACATTTATACTCACGAGAAGCGCCAACGGAACTCCACACGGATGCATCCAAAGAAGGTTTCGGAGCAGTTTTGTTGCAGCAGTTTGATGGCAATTTCCACCCGATTTACTATTGGAGTAAAAAGACAACAAAAGCCGAGTCCAAACGTCACAGTTACTATTTGGAGGTCAAAGCCCCAACTACCTGTTGGGGATCAAATTTGATCTTGCCACTGACTGTGCGGCGTTTAAGCAGACAACAACGAAAGTAGATATACCCAGAGAAGTTTCCCAGTGGATTCTGTATATGGAGGACTTTACATTCAAAGCAGTACACCGCCCAGGGGACAGAATGAGACACGTAGACTGTCTCAGTCGTTTTCCGCAGACATGCATGTTCGTGACGACGGAGCTAACAGCTCGGATAAAGAAAGCACAGCAGGATGACGATTTCATCAAAGCCACAGTTGAGATCCTGAAGCAGCACCCATATCAAGACTACAAGCTTAAAGGAGGTCTTCTCTTCAAATCTGTAAATGGCAATGACGTATTGGTGGTTCCAAGGCTGATGGAAAGGGAAATCATTCAAGGATCGCATGAAGTTGGTCATTTCTCCACAGCGAAGACAATGCACTCAGTTCAGCAGCAATACTGGATTCCGCACCTTGAACGGAAAGTAAATAAGTTGATTACTAATTGTATCAGTTGTATAATTTTCAGCAAAAAGTTGGGCAAACAAGAAGGCTATCTTCATTGCATTGACAAGGGTGACACACCACTATACACGCTGCACGTTGATCATTTGGGACCAATGGATGCGACAGCCAAGCAATACAAGTACATTTTTGCTGTGGTAGATGCATTCTCCAAGTTTGTGTGGCTGTTCCCAACTAAGTCAACAGGTCACGAAGAAGCTGTGAAGAGGCTGAGAGATTGGTCATTTTTGTTTGGTTTTCCCAAGCGCATAGTCAGCGACAGAGGAGCAGCGTTTACATCCAACGCATTCAGCGAGTTTCTCAACGAGAACAAAGTCGAACATGTGTGTACAACGACAGGTGTGGCGAGAGGCAACGGTCAGATTGAGCGGGTGAACCGTTCCATTTTGGGTATCATCGCAAAGCTCTCAGCTCAGGAGTCAACGAAGTGGTACAAGCATGTGCCACAGGTCCAGATGGCGATTAATTCGCATGTGCATTCTACGTTGAAGTCGTCGCCATTCGAGGTCATGTTTGGGACAAAGATGCACAGACAAGCTGAAAGTCGACTATTGGAGGTGCTCAACGAGGAGTTGGTTACGCAGTTTAACAACGAGCGCCAAGAACTGCGTGACCAAGCGAAACAGAACATTGAGAAGGCGCAAGAGGTGTACAAGCGCTATTATGATAAAAAACGACGACCTGAGCACGGCTACAGACTAGAAGACATGGTCGCGATCAAGAGGACGCAGTTCGTCGCAGGACGCAAGTTGGCCAGCGAGTATCTAGGCCCATATGAAGTCACCAAGGTAAAGCGGAACGGTCGCTACGACGTCAGAAAGGTTGCTCAAGTCGAAGGGCCAAATATCACAGCAACGAGCAGTGACAATATGAAGCTATGGCGTTTTGTCTCAGAGAACGATGATATATTATCATCTGGGACAGATGAAGATGAGCAGGAGGGCCGAATGTAAAGGACAGTGTATCAAGCAGTTAGCACTATCCCATCTAAATTAACATTTGAACTTAAGATACCATCGATAAGACCTAACCGATATAACCAGTCTTAACCGATGTTTAAAAGACCTAACCGATAAGGGGTTATCGATACGGGAGTCGGTTGTTGGAAGTAGAAGCAGAAAGTTGAACAAAAAGTCGGAAGAACAGACTCATTAATTGCACATCTTAAATCATACACTTTGTACTCTTTTTCGAAAAACACTATTACTAAACGATACATTATTATTAATCTTACATAGATATGTGGTGAATTAGCGTGTCGACTTTTATAGTTGTGTCTTTATTAAGGCACTTGTAAGATTTTTCAAATTTGTCTTTAAAATTATTTATCTGTCGAGCTAATTCACTCCATTCCATAGCAATAAGCTATATTTTAGGAAAAATGTGAGCTTTCATTTATACATATATTTTTATACCCGATACTCAAAATGAGTATTGGGGTATATTAGATTTGTGGTAAAAGTGGATGTGTGTAACGTCCAGAAGGAATCGTTTCCGACCCCATAAGGTATATATATTCTTGATCAGCATCAATAGCCGAGTCGATTGAGCCCTGTCTGTCTGTCCGTCTGTCCGTCCGTCCGTCTGTCCGTCCCCTTCAGCGCCTAGTGCTCAAAGACTATAAGAGCTAGAGCAACGATGTTTTGGATCCAGACTTCTGTGATATGTCACTGCTACAAAAATATTTCAAAACTTCGCCCCGCCCACTTCCGCCCCCTCAAAGGACGAAAATCTGTGGCATCTACATTTTTAAAGATACGATAAAACCAAAAACGCAGAGTCGTAGAGGATGACTATATGTTTTAGAGTGTAAAATCTCAACCAGATCGTATAATTATTTATTAAAACAATTTCATTCTTTCTCGCTCTGTCTCTCTCTAACACACAGGTTTCATAGTCGGTTTTGCCAATTGCAAAATATGAGTTCAAGGATCTCAGAGCCTATAAGAGCCAGAGCAACCAAATTTGGTATCCACACTCCTGTGATATCGGACCTTGACCGTTTCGTGTCCAAATTTCGCCACACCCCCTTCCGCCCCCGCAAAGGACGAAAATCTGGGGCATCCACAAATCTCAGAGACTATTGAGGCTAGAGTAACCAAATTTGGTATCCGCACTTCTGTTAGATCTCACTACAAAACGTATATCTCAGAATTTCGCCCCACCCGCCCCACAAAGGATGAAAATCTGTTGCATCCACAATATTGCACATTCGAGTAAACTAAAAACGCAGAATCATAGATAATGACCATATCTATCAGATTGCTGAATCTGGATCAGATCAGATCATTTTTATAGCCAAAAGGAACAAATCAATTTGCAGTGGCTACGCAGCCCCCGACGTCACGCTCAGACTGATTTTCTGTCTCTCTCGCACGCACTCTTTGTCGTGTCGTTCAATATTAGCGGCGTCTGCCGGAGAGCCATTCTGACTTAGTATCGGGTATAACTGTAGAGTTGCGGTGTCCGCAGCAACTCACAACGTTCCACCTCGTTATTTCTTGTTTTGTTTTGTATTTATTTATTTATTTTTTTTTTTTTGCTATTATATTTTGTCTAAATCATTACCTATACTAACGTATTTTTTCTTGATTATTTTGTTGTGTTTAGTATATAAAGTTGAAGTTGAAAAATTGAAGAATGTTAACTATTGTTATTATTAAAAGTAGTACCCACAAGGATTTTATGTCCTCAGTGTGGTCCCCTTTTTGTACGTTGTTGACCACATTGGCCGTATTGTCTTTAGCTTGATTTCGTCCCCAAACCAGCCCATTGTGATTATATAAAAATAAAAATTATATATTATTGAAAACCCTCATCAAAATGTTGATCGTATTAAAAAAATATTTTTTTTTCTTTTTAAAATAAAAAAAAAAAAAACTAATCGTAACACAAAAATTTCCTATTTTTTTTTTCAACGGTGAAGAATGGGTTAATTGTCATATGATTGGCTCACAATTTTTATGTATACAATTAAATGTCCAATCATATGTGTTAGTAAAAGCCTATCAGTAGTTAGTATTTTTCAAGTAGCGCTTTCACGCATCGGCTTGAGTTAGAGGTTTTGTTTATAATTAATGGCAATTTAGGCATTGGCATTACTGCAGCCCTTATTGCGTTGCTATGCACCAGTGCGAAGTTGTTTCTCGATGACCTTAAGATTTTTCCTGTGTTCCTCTTTTTCCTGAGTGCGTCCCTTTGCTCGGTAGGAGCAGCATCGGCGAAGTCTTGTATATTTTCTGCTGTTGGTGTTTTGGTGTTACTGTCCATCGATGGTACGAGGGGCGGTCCTATGCCACTCGCACTTTTATTATTGGCCCTGGCTGGTCTTCGCTGTTAAATTTTCTTGGGTAGTGTGTATTTCTGGAGTGTATTTCTGGCGGTCCATTGGTTTGGTGAAACGGCATTTTGGCTATCTGTTGTGGGTTTTCCTTGGCACTGGCATTTGGTTTGATTGTAACATTAACTGATTTGTTTCTGCTGTAATTCAGTTTGGTGTATAAATGTAGATATATTTAAAATATATTCTTGTGGTTTTTATGTTTTTTTTTTTTTACGTTTACATGCTCGTGACATCCTGTCACGGTCGCCATGTAAGATAATTCAGTTGGTTCTTAAAGATTTATTTTATTTTCGTTTTTATTAGTTAGCGACGCGGAGCGTCCGCTCCGTTTGATTCGCGTTTATTCTCACTTGAGCTGATACATATTGTTCTTATATCTACGTATTGGAAATATGTGTCTGCAGTTTGTATGTTTATTTGTGGTCATTTTATGTATTTTAATTATGACAAAGTGTCACACAGTATTTAATGCTTGAATACACTACAATATACTCGGTAGGTATATTACACAGTCTTAGTTGTTCGCTGAACGCGTTTCAATATGAATCTGATCGAGTATCTACTGGGTCTGCTGGCTTGGGGCTGTCTACGGTCAGGTCAGGCGTGGGCACTTCGCTTGGAGGCGGAACAGTCCCGTACTGCAGGGCCGTGGCTGTATTTGCTGGCCTATCCGACGGCCCTACAACAGGTCGGTGGTGTTGGTGCCCTGCCCGGGATTCCCATTAGCAGGCCGCAAGACGAGACGCCACTCAGCAGCTCCACCCGAGCGCCCCTTCTGTCCGAAGAAGTGCCAAGCTCGCAAAACATTCTGATACGCGAGCAGTTTCTGCAAGGAATTCTGCAGGGCCTCCAACAGTCCGCCGGCGGTGCTAGCGGGAACAGCATTTCCCACGCTCTGCTGGCAGACTTTCTTTCTCAAGCCAGCATCACCAGCACGAGCACCACACGGAGCCCATCGGTTGAGAAATATGCCAACGAAGCGGACAGTGATGAGAACTATGACTACATAGACTTCAAGAATGGTTCCTGCATCAAATTTGACCTGGAGGTGGAGCAGAAGCCGGCGAATAAGATTATACAGCAGACCACCACGCGTCCAGTGGCGGTGGATCGTGCCCAACCCCAGCCATACCTCTACTATAGACCCTACACCTACTACACCCTACTCGTATTACCACCGAGTTGGCTGAGATCAAACCAATAAAGTTAATTTATTTATAAACTAGAGATGATTGGCGAATTAGCGATGTTTAGTAATAGAAGGGCTTGAAGGGTGATATGCGCTGGTCGTGTTTTTTCACTTCTGGAATTTCACCAATCAAGACAATAAATATTCAAATCGGTGAAATGGATATCTTTCCCATTTCGATTCCCCCCTCGGACCAAACTCAAGTTCGATCTTTTGATGGCCAAGAGCACAATTCCAATTTACGACACCCTGAGAAACTGTATAAAACTCTTCGTGTCTGGCCGCTGTCACATTAGTTCTAAACGAACCGGAGCGCCGTAGAATCTCATTCGAATCGAAATGATCATTCAGACCGTGGGTCTGCTCTTCCTGTTGGCTGGTCAATTCTATGGCCAGTCAATCAGTATTCCAATCCCGGTATACAGCCTGAGTAGCATCTACTCCGCTTTGACTGGGACGGGAGGCAGCTCTAACTCTGAGTCAAGTTCAGGATCATCTAGCAGCAGCAGCAGCAGTAGCAACGATGCTCAGGCTGATTACGATGCTTACCTGAATGAATACTACAGCAATTACTGGTAGAACTTCTACCAGAATCAGGCGCTCTATGGGCCATATGGTCCTTATGGGCCCAATGGTGCTTAAGGGCCAAATGGTCATTTTAGTCCAACTCGAGCACCAACAACAACCCCAACAACAGCATCAACATCAGCACCAATCACAACTTCGACCGCAGTCGCACCCACGGCAACGCCGATTACAACTTCGACCGCAGTAGCACCCACTGCGGACCCTGGAACAACTTCGACCGCAGTTGCACCCACTGTGGACCCTGGAACTACGTCCCTTATCCTTACTACTTGGTGGCGCCACCTATCGGTGATAATGTGAACTAACTTCGATTTCAATCCTGTTTCTCAACCATGTAAAATCCTCTCAAATCGATCCTTCGCTCATTTATATTCTCTCTCCTCCCTCTTACTGTCAATGAACCTGTTTTTACGATTGGTCCCGTGTTGCGATTCAAACAACCCTCAAACAGGTAGGTCATCCCTTTGCAATGAATCTAATGTGATAGTTTAGAGGTATTTTTTAAGTGTTTCCTGAAAAACGGATTCGATGCCCTTAAACCTTTCTACTTTCTCTATAATTTATATTCCTCCTTTGTGTACCTAACACTGTCCCATAGCAAAATGCCTATATAATAACTACTCACAGCTAACAGCTAGTTCATAAAAAAATAATCTTTCAACAACGATGGATGACCTTGAAATCATTTTTATCGATTCCCAACCGGAATCAACCATAAATCTGGACTCTCAGCCGAGCTCCGTAGACCTGTCCTTGATTTTTGGGATTAAGACCCAAACCTATCTCGAGAGCAACTTGACCTGGTTAAGTGACATTAAATGGGATGATGACGACGATGACCCAAGGAATGCAACGCCTAATAATGATAATCCATCATACATTTTCCCGGATGATGACAACATTTTCGATTTAGTAGATAATCAGGATGATGATAAAAGATCTCAACTCCAGGAACTACTTCGGGTTGAAGATGATGATGACTTAATTGCTACGGTAAAATTAGCTGAGGCGAAATTTTAATAATACGACTACATATTTATATAATAAGAATATTTTATGTATTTTTCTAAAAATAATATAAACATATGTATATAATAAATATAACACATTTAACCACTATTTATTTTAAATGTTTGCTGTTTTACTTTTGATTGGTTGAATTTCACTTCCTCTTATTACAAGAGAATCATAGGATTCGTTTGAAACAGGTTTCTTCCAAGTGAGGATTACATAAAAAGAATAAGTGGATTTCAGGTAGAATAGAGGTTGTAACCTTTCCCTCATATTATTAGATTGACCCAGTAGGAATCGTTTGAAACAGGTTTGTGAGCAGGTACTGTTTGTTTTGGATATAAAAGATTAAGAAGGTGTTTGGGGGCCTAAAAAGATACCATTTAAAAAGGAAACCCTTAGTCCTATTTCAATAGTGAAAGTGGTTAGTTCGATAAAAAAAAAAATAAAAAAAAACTTAAAATGGCATCAAAAGTTAAGTGCAACATGTGTGATAAGTCCGTTGACTTTTCAGAGTTTCAATCTCATTATGAGAGATGCTCTGATTATCGTAATAATGTGGTGTGTGATCTTTGCTCTAAGTCCATCGACTTAATAGAGTTTGATAGTCATTATGAAGCATGCTTGGGACCTAGGAATGCTTTTGAGATTCTTATGAGCAAAGGATCTAATTCAAGTGATCTTCAAGGTCCTTCAACGTCAGGAGCTTCAAACCGGCCTCGATTGGATACTCCGATGGAACTAAGGATTATTGACTGTTCAATTTGCGGTGAAAGTTACCCTTCGTCTAGGGAAAGACGCCATATGATGTCGGAACAACATAAGAATGCAAGAGCAGCGTAACTAGAGGAAAATAAAAACGTTATTTTAATTTCAACGGAGTCGCGATTTGCTTTAAAATCATATCGTGTTCACTCAAATAAAAGTGAACAGATTGATTTAAAAGAGTTTTTTCATGATTGCAAAAATGATATTATCAATTTATTGCGTCACTGCATGAGTGAGTACAGATCCATAAAATACAATTTAAAAGTATATGGATTATACGTTAAAAACACTGATGATGAAAGCTTAACAGAAACAATGAAGAATTTCATTACTCCATACAAACCAATATATGAAAACGAGCTGATTGATGATCATCTAAATGATACCATAGAAAATTTGATAACTCTCAGCAGTGAATTCCAGGAGAAGGATTCAGGTTGGGCAATAAAGTGTTTTAAATATTTTGAGCTTACCATGATAAAACTAGAGCATATCGCTGCAAACAGGTTTATCCAAGCTCCCAAAAAAATTAAGTCACGAAATGCACTCATAAATGTTAAAAATGACGATGATTTTTGTTTCAAGTGGTGTGTTTTAGCATCATTGGCCTATGAAAAACACCTTAAAACTATATATCAAACAGCAGCATTAAAAAAAATTTCCCGAGATAAGTTAACAATACCATCATCCTATCGATGCGGAAACATACGGCAAGACATCATATATTATGAAGGAGTAAGATTAAATTTTTCCGGAATTGAGTTTCCAATAACAAGCAAAGGATTCAAGCGATTCGAATCAGCAAATGAGGATTTTAGCATCAATGTTTATGAAGTCGATGAGAATGGAAAAAACGTTGTGGGACCCACAGTGAGGACTAAGAAAATTCGGACTCACCACATAAACTTGCTTGGAATTAATAGTGATAATATGCAAATGATGCATTATGCATATATAACGTGCATGAGAAAATTATGTTATTCACAACATAGTAAATCCCATAATACTGCATATTTTTGCGAGAACTGCTTGCAATTTTATAGTACAACAAATACTATACATGACACTAAAGAGTGTGGAAAAGTTGCTGCTTTGTATCCTGAACCTAATACCAAAACTGTATTCAAAAGTTTTTCTAAAAAACTATCTCCACCAGTAGTAATTTATGCTGACATCGAAGCAGTTTTGGAAAATTACCATATAAATCTTAATGATCCATCAAAATCATCAACTACTATGGCACAGAGGCATACAGCATGTGCAGCATCCATTTATATTGTAAATAAATACAATGAACATCTAAATGAGATGTGGACATACGAAGGTAAATATTTTAACATTCCAGCATAGGCAATAAACTCATAAACATTATGATTTCGTTATTTCAGGACCGGATTGTATCCAAAAATTTTGTCAAGCACTTAGGATGAAAACCGATGGACTTTATGAGAAGTACTGGAAGTCCTATAAAAAACCAATCTATCAGTTTAACATTTGGGATGAGGATTATCAGGAACACGGTGATTGCTATGCCTGCGAGAAACAAATTTCTGATGATGATCGAGAAAAATTCTTTGATCAGTTTACAGGACAATATGTAGGTCCTATTCATAAGCTGTGTAAACAGACATTTAGATTAAGCGATCCCTTTTTCCCGGTAGTTTTTCATAACTTGTCTCGTTATGATATACATTTATTTGTTACGTCAATAAAAGATGAACTAAGACCCATTCCTTGCAATAAAGAGTTATATATTGCGTTAACTCAAAATTGTAAGCTCGATGAATCTTATCTTCATCAATATAGATTCAAATAGATTTTTAAATTCAAGCTTAGAAAAACTCGCTAGTTATATGAACATAGAGAATTTTAAAATTTTGAAAACTAATTTATCAAGGTGAAACATTTGATATGCTACGAGGAAAGGGAGTATTTCCCTATGATTATTTGGATAGTTTTGAAAAATTTGATGAATCCCTGCTTCCTTCGCGAGATAATTTTTATAATTCACTGAATGATGAGGAATGTAGTGTTGAAGACTACAACTTTGCTCAGAAGGTTTGGAGCGCATTTAATTGCAAATCTATTAGAGATTATTTAAAATTATATTTGGAAAGCGATGTTTTAATTCTTGCTGATGTATTTGAGAATTTTAGGAGTCTTTGTTCCCGAGTGTACAGGTTAGACCCCATTAATTATGTTACTGCTCCTTCAGTTTCATGGGATGCAATGTTAAAATACACAAGGGTAGAATTAGAACTTGTTAGTGATCCTGACATTTATAATTTTTAAAAACTGCTGTTCGTGGAGGGTTGACCCAATGTACTCAACGGATTGCAGCAGCAAATAACAAATATTTAAATAATAAATTTAAGCCTACCGAACCCATAAATTTCCTTTCATATATTGACGCCAACAACTTATATGGATGGGCTATGAGTCAACCCCTTCCATTTTCTAATTTTAAATTTCTAAGTAACGATGAAATTTCATCTTTCAACGTTCTTAGCATATCGGCATCTAGTGATGTTGGATATATTTTAGAAGTAGATATGCGATATCCTGATGATATTCATAATAAGCATAATAGTTTACCTTTTTGCCCCGAAAATAAGATTCCACCAGGAGGAAAGCAGACAAAACTAATAGCTGACTTAAGTGATAAAAAGAACTATATAATCCATTTGAATCAGTTATGTATAGAGCAAGGTATGATTTTAGAAAAAATATCTAGAGTTTTATCATTTAATCAGTCCTGTTGGCTGAAACCTTATATTGACCTCAATACATCTCTTAGAAAATTAGCTAGCAATGACTTTGAGATAAACTTTTACAAATTAATGGTTAATGCCGTTTACGGTAAAACAATGGAGAATGTAGAAAAACGTCGTGAGGTTGCATTAGTTAAGCATTATGGTTCAAGACAAAACTCAGCAGGGTTTAGACAACGCATAGCAAGACATAATTTCCACAGTGTTGAAATCTTTGGAGATAATTTGGCTGCCATTGAATCAACTAAGTCCCGAATTTTTTATGATAAGCCCATATACATTGGAGTTAGTGTACTAGAACTTTCAAAATGGTTAATGTATGACTATTTCTATAATTTTCATTTTGTAAAATGTCCATCATCAAAAATACTCTATATGGATACAGATTCATTTATTATATCATCAGAAGAAGATTTTTATGATTTAATTAAATTCAATCCTAATCGCTTTGATACAACCAATTACCTAGCCTCAAACAGATTCGGTATCAATCTCGCTAATAACAAAGAGCTTGGATTAATGAAAGACGAAAATGCAGAAAAAAATAATGACGTCGTTTGCAGGATTAAAAGCGAAAGCATACTCATATTTAATTGCTAAAGATGATAACACTGACTATAACGTAAAAAAGGTTAAAGGCGTAAAAAAGTCAGTAGTGAAACGATTAACTCATACTCATTATATTGAATGCATTAAACATAAAAAAACTTATTATGGACAACAGAGAGTTATTAGAAGTAGAGGTCATAAAATTTATACTGAAATTGTAAATAAGATAAGTCTAAATTATAAGGATGACAAAAGATTTATATTACCTGATAATATTTCAACATTAGCTCATAGTCACTATGAAATTAAAAATATTTTAGGTGCTAGTAATTATACACAAAATATGGTATAAGTAAATTTAACATTATATTATTATTATTTTTTAATTTGTGTATAATTAAAACTATATTTCAATGTAAAAAATACACAAAAATAAATTAAATCTGATAAATATTTTGCGTGCTTAATTATTTTAATATACTCTTTTTATCTAGCCATGAATTGTGTGTTTCATCGAAACCTAACCATTTAACAAAAACTTGTTCTTTTTTCCTTCTGAGTATTTTTTCCACTAAGAAAGCATTTTCATCTTTAACTTTTTGGAGTTCTTGATCCTAAAATGAGCCTTTGATCATTTCCCCCTTATAGTCCTCCAGTTCATATGTTACAGGATTAGTAGACTTTACTTTTAAAATTTTAAAAACTTCGGTTGTCCAGTTTGGATCATAGCCCTTTGTAAAAATACCTTTATATTACTTATTCTAACAGGATCACCAATGGAAAACTTGTGTTTAGGAAATACCTTACAAATATTATAAGCTGTTTTCAAAATAAACTCTTCATTTTGTTTGTTTACATCTATAGGCCTCATTTTTATAGTACGGTGATATGAATTATTATAATCTTTTAGTAAGTCATGCAAGGTATAAATCCACGTATGATTACCCTGCATACTTAAGATTTTCCACATACGATTTTTTAATGTTCTATTAAAACGTTCACAAATAGATGCCTTAAGGTGTGTATATGTATGGTAATGGTCAATGTTATTCTTTTTCATTAACTCTCCGAAGGCTACATTAAAAAACTCCTTTCCTTGATCAGATTGAATATTTTTAGGTTTGCGTTTAGATATTTTTAATATTTTCTTCAATGCTGATAAAACATCTAAAGCTGTTTTAGACTTAACGGGAACTGCATATGCATACTTCGAGAACGTGTCAATTACTGTCAGCAAGTACCTATATCCTTTGTTTTCCTTATAAAAGGGTATCATTTCAACCAAATCGATTTGCCACGTGTCATTAATTCCCTTTTGTACGAATTTACTACGAATAAAATTTCTTCTAGCAGGCTTATGTATTTCATTAACAACTTGTTGCTTACTCATTTTTAATATAATTTTTATTTTCTATTGTTATGTTGGGATGATTGCTTATTTAAAAGGGTTTGCTTATACTCAAGAACATCGCGTTTTATTTGATTACACATTTTTTTTGGAAATTTCAAAGCATAAACGGGTTAATTCTATTTGCACATTTCTATCATAAGTACCGTCTAAATCAGCTAGTTGAACATCAAATTTTTGTAAGGCTGCACACTTAGGAATAATATTATTATAGTAGAGGTATATAATTTGTTGCTTAAGTATCGTATTCCAACATAAAAATGTGGAATAAAAACGATCTCCAGGACTCACTATCAAATTCAATTTTATTTCCAAACTGATTTATTATAAACACATACTGCTTATCTGATTTTCGAAATCTAAAATTACACTTAATTGTGGGCAATAATGGATGGTCTATAATTGTATCAGGCATCAAAAAATCATACTGATCAAGTTTCAATTGGATATACTCCTTGTATGTAACCAATTGCATCCATTCATCTTTATCTAAACCGACGAAATTGTTTTTGCTTTGCTGCATCCATATCATTGGAGTGAATTTTCTTGTAGTTGAAAAACCGCATTTAAGTTTAAAATTATGTACTACATAATATTCGAGACCGAAAATGACTTCGTGATCCTGCTTCTTTCTAGTGGGCCTAATTCTTTTTGATTGAAGCGTGTCCATTTGGGTTGAATGCTTTTGTTAAACTAAGAACTCTTACTAAATTGGGCTGTATATAAAGGAGATAGGAATCAACGACTCATTCAGTTTATTACAAAATCTCAACCCAACATGAACACAATCGACAGGAATTCAAGCGTTATAGTTGATTTTCAATATCTCTTTGGAAATAATAAACAACTTTTTATTAAGGAATTGGCGTTTATGCAAACCGGAACAGTAACACCAAACTTCTTTCATTTCAAACCACCATATCATCTGAATGAATTGGATAATAAAATGATTAAACAACAAAATATTAATCGTCAAACCATAAATGGATTGGAATGGTCAGATGGTGAAATATCATATTTAAGTTTAGGTGAAATACTTTCACCACTAAATAGATTTAGCACCGTTATTGTACGTGGTGAAATTTAAAAAAAGTTTTTATCTAAGTATTTAACAAATAATATTATTGATATCGATATAGGAAAAAGTCTCACATTTTATCCAAATTTTTTTACAAACTGTAGAATCCACAAAAAAATTCCTCTGAGATGTGCTCTAAATAATTTATTTAAGCTATTTGTTATCTTGGAAAATTCTAACTACGCTATCTACTGTAATAGTGACTCATATGTTTAGATTTTCAGT
Source organism: Drosophila miranda (assembly GCF_003369915.1). Taxonomy (NCBI): domain Eukaryota; kingdom Metazoa; phylum Arthropoda; class Insecta; order Diptera; family Drosophilidae; genus Drosophila; species Drosophila miranda. The sequence goes on from NW_022881603.1 coordinate 38,358,542, forward strand.
TTATATTCAGCACTTGTAGTAACTAGTTGTTTAAAATGGATTCATTTAAGCGTTTGTTTGAAAAGGATCCTCACAAAAGCGGATACACACAAGTTGTTTATTGTAATTATTGCGGATCTGATACTCACTTAGAAAAAAACTGCCCCAAAAAGCGCGATCAGGAGACGCGTAATTAGAATATCTTAGATGTTAGAAAACATTTATAAAATATTAATAAATAAATCATAACCCAAAAATGTTTAAGCAATTTATACATCCTTTTACAATGCTTATTTGCGGACCTTCAGGATCTGGTAAGACAACGTTTTTAGAAAATTTAATAAACAAAAGGAATGATTTGCTGAGCATTTCAATTAATCGCATAATTTGGTGTTATGGAGAGGAGCATGCTAAGCCAAATTTTAATACCATCGAATACTATAAAGGAGTTCCCGAAACAATTGAAAAAAAAAATCATGAGCCTATTCTTTTAATACTAGATGACTTAATGATGGGTGCATTTAATAAAAATGTCTGTGAGCTATTTACAAAAGGATCACACCACAGGAATTTATCCGTAATAGTGGTTACACAAAATATATTTCATAAATCATCACATACTCCAGATATTTCACTAAACACAAAATACATCGTTGCGTTCAAAAATCCTAGAGATAAGCTACAATTTCAATGCTTAGCAAGACAAATTTATTCTGAAAATTCTCAGGAGCTTTTCAGAATATATAAGGAGGTGACAGATGAACCACATGGTTAGTTACTTATTGATCTTACTCAGGGAATAAATGATCTCCTTAGATTTCGTACACATATTTTTAATTCTGAGTATACGGTTTGCTTTTCATATGAAAATGGTTTACAAAAAGAATCTAAATCGACTGAAAGCGAACAAACATTTATTGTATGTGCTCAAAAGGGCAAATAATAAACTTCGAAATGCAATTATAACTAATTGTGACATTGAGTTAGTAAAAGCATTAGTGGAGATAGTGTTGAATACTCTACGAGGAAATCATAAGATATCAAAAAAGCAACTATATGCTCTAAAAAAGTATAAAAATGCATTACGTCTTATTTCATGTCCAAAACGGTCAATAAATTCTAAGAGAAAAGTTCTCATCCAAAAAGGAGGATTTTTACCTGTTTTAATAAGTTCATTGCCTTCGGGGATTTTTGGAAAAATATTGAACAATGCTTAAAAATAAGCATCAATTAACCAAAGTTATTTTAATTCATCCGAATGCATATCAAAAATTGGTAAATAATGCCCAGAAAAACGATTTAATAAATATATCGTTTTGCCTATTTTAAATGATAAAAAAACTAGTGACTTTAATAAATGGATTAAAATACGTCAAGAATTGTGTTACTATCAAAATAAAAAAAAAAATAAGACAATGGATATACGAACTACGCAGAACAAACGACTTTCACCACCTCAAAGCATTGGAATACAAACACAAGACGAGTCAGTTTGGTTAGATGTAAAACCTAACACTTCCATTCTTAACAATACAAATAATGAGTCCTCAAAAAAAGAACTCTCTCTCACAAATGAGTTCTCTGATTTACCTAACGACATCGATGATGAAGATTTTCTGACCGAAAAATCTTTCAACTCAAAACCTAATAAGCGTAAAGTTGAGGATACTTCATTTTTAGACACTCAAGCATCAAAAAAATCAGCATTGACTAAAGTGAAGCTTACTGATAAACAGCGAAAGCTAAGAGTAAAACTTAAGAGGTATAAAAGTGAACCAAATCCATTTCAAAACTTGAAATACGTAAGTGGACGAGAAAAGTTGATGAGGGCTGTTAGAAACAGTAAGGCCGTGCAAATTGGAAAAAACAAAATTAATTGGTTTTCCTATAATTAATAAACTGCAAAGAACGTAGAACTAAAAATGGTAAATGTAACAGAGTTTTTCGTGACAGTACTTAGTAATGATTCGTTAAATGTATATCATGATAACGTTAAGTGTGCATTTACAAACATTGTAAATATTCCTGAAAACATGAACGATGACTGGGAAGTAGGAATTACAGACTTATATCTAAATAAATGTATAAAAAGCAGGCCTGAGAATACCTCAATCGCATCTGAAGAAACAACAGAATTCGTTATTAGCTTAGTAAATGGAGAAACATTTCGATATGAAAATGAGTCAATAGAGTCTGAACAGTTTCAAAATGGGTTGATTTTTGTTTACACTGAAATTATCAAACCAAGATGTGTTGGAAATAAAAGACCTCGATGTCTTCGAGTATTACATTATAATGGAAAAGAGCAACTTATACAATTCAACAATATTGAATATTATCCCATTGAAATATGGTCTCCAAAAGAAATTTCGATCTTAATTACCGATTCCAAAGGGTATAAAGTACCATTTGAATCTTCAGCAATTCCAATTTTTGTTACCCTTCACTTTAAAAAACGAAAAGAAATGCTATAAATAATACTGTAAAGATGGAAATTTATTCAGAGGAGAAATAACCACCATGACGAAATCTTATCAACAATATTATTTACATCAGTGTGGAGGAGGGTTGAATCATATAGGAAGTCTTTATGTTTCACCCAGAGTTATCCGACAAGGTAGAGGAATTGGGAATTTTTTTAGTGGTCTTTTTAATTACATAAAACCACTATTCCTTTCGGGGATAAACGCTATTAAAAACCAAGCTTCTGAGACTGGAAAGGCAGTAATAAATGAGTTTGGTCGAAAACCTTTAAGAACTATTATCCAAGAACAAAGTAAAATTGCTTTGCAAAACCTGTCAAATAAAGCCATTAATAAGTTAACCCGATTCCAGAATGGGGCAGGTAAAAAGAATAAAAAGAGAAGGTCTAGGAAAAAACTATCTCATTTATCATCTAAAGAAGGAAGCAAACATACGCAGTCGAGACCCAAAAAAAAAAAAATCAACAAAGAAATTAACTATAAGAGACATTTTTTCTAAATCAAAATGACCACCCATATTGAATGTATGAAAAGCGAATTGGATCTCTTTGAGCCACATCCTACACAAAGCTCTATTCTGAGAACAGAAGAAGTTTCATATAACCCCATAGCTTCGTTGGACAGTGCTTCTTCAATTGAATTCGTTTGCTTAGGAAATGGGGAAACATATCGAGACCTGTCAAGTGTTTACTTAAGACTTGTTGTGCAACTAAGAAAAAGTGATAATACCAACATTGAAGGAAACGATGTTGGAGTAGTGAATAATATTTTGCATTCAATGTTTAGAAGTTCGTCCGTATATTTAAATAATATTTTGGCTTCTCAGAGTGATAATAACTATCATTATAGATCGTATTTGCAAACGATTTTAAACTATGGTAGTGATGCCAGTGAAAGTCACTTAGCCACTCAAGGTTATTATCCTAATTATGGTAAATTAATATCTGGTAGATACGTTAACACCGATGGATCCATTATGCTCAAAAATATTTTTCAAAACAGTAATAAGGTTGAACTATTCGGAAAAGTTTATGGAGATATATTTAATCAACCAAAACTGCTTATAAATAATGTAGATTTGAGGATTACTTTTAACATTGAAAAAACAGCATTTTATTTAATGGAATCTGAAACTGAATCAAATCTTAAAATATTGGAGGCCCAACTATTCATGAACCACATAACTATTAATCCGAGCATTTTATTGGCTAATCATCATGTTTTACAAACTAAAAATGCCATTTATCCATACAGCAAAGTTCAAGTAAAATCATTTACAATATATCCAGGAAATAATACATTATCAATTGACAATGCAGTTATTGGACAGCTTCCCAATTTTTTGGCTTTTTGCATGGTAAAAAACAAATCATATTCTGGAAATCGGGAATTAAACCCCTTCCATTTTGATCATTTTAAAATTCAACGCTTTAATCTATTGGTTAATGGAGTACAAGTACCATCGCAGGCACTTGAGTTTGATTTCTCGAACTCTGAAAATGCTCAAAGCTCTAGAGGATATAATATGCTATTCAGATCAAGTGGAATAAAACATTATGATCGAGGCTTACAAATTACAAAGGAAATGTTTGATAAAAATAGTTTTATATTAGCATTTGACCTAACTGCAGACCATCACAATTCAACTGTATGCTCAAATTTAATATCACAAGGAGCCATCCGAATTGAAGGACGATTTTCGGAGCCTCTTACAGAAGCAGTTACTTGTCTGGTATACTGTGAATATGACTCAATGATTGATATTGATAAACATAGAAATATTCGTGTTCTATTGTAAAAATGAATACATTGCAAATCGATAAGTTGCTTTCCAAGCATTCAAAAACAAAAACAATTTTTAAAGAAGTTTATCCCTCTGATCAGCTGCCTCAAGTAATTTCGAAATATCCTGCTTTAATAATAGCAAACACAGATTCTTCAAGCCATTCAGGAACTCATTGGGTTGCTTTTTACTTTGAAAACAAATATTCAGCAGAATTTTTTGATTCATATGGTCAATATCCCCAAAATAAAGAATTTTTAAAAATATTAAGGAAAAATTCCACAAAGTTTACATTTAATAAACAACCACTGCAAGGTTATTTTTCAAATACATGCGGTCATTACTGTATCCTATATGGAATATTTAAAAGCAGCAAAAAAACATTAAATTGTTTTTTAAAACAATTTAAGAAAAATGATTTTAACTATAATGATAAGTTAATAATACAAATGTTTAAGAAAATTCGTTTAAAATAAAACACAATATTATTTCAGAGACATTTAAGATGTTTATTGATTTTTTGAGCTGGGATACAATCTTTTATTAAAGTTATAGTACTTTAACATTAGGTCTATAGCTTCTGCTTTCTTATTTGGTAGGGTATGGCACAGGCATGTGTCAGGTCCGTCCGTTGCATCGTCATCACTCCAGGGGCATAGCTTATAATGAAAGCCAAACTTGGAGTACTGAAGCTCCTTTTCCTCCAGATCCTCCAAAATGCTCATCAAATTTTCAAGAATTTGTACGTGCTCCTCGAAGATCATCTCCTCGAATTGCACTAAAAAAAGTTGTATTTGTTTGGCATGCATCTTGCAGCTGTCTTCTTGACTCTATTACTGATAATGATTCAAAGAGCAGGACTCTTTATATCCACGTCTTTGCTCTGTTTCCCTTATATTTTTCTTTACCCATGTATTGGAAATGATAAGTACTATATCTAGCCATCTCTTTTTTACATATGTATATTCTTAACCTTTTTGTTTATTTTTGTCTTTACATGTATAGTTGTCTCTTCTTCTCTTACATATATATATAATGGGAAATCTTTATTTACTCTTTACATATAAATTGGAAATGTGCAGTGCTATATCTATTCATATCTTTTCCTTTATATATAAGATTGGAGATTCCATGCTCCTTCAACATCTTAAAGGGCGTTTTTGTGGAAAATTTGGTTACATAACTTTTAGGTAAAAATATCCAAAGCGGTTCGTTGTCCTGATCAGTTAAATAAAGGACTACTTTATTTCCAAATGATGTTTTTTTTATTTTACATCCAATCAAATCCTCAAATCCTATGCACAGGTCCTCAACCTTTGTGTATCCAACCGCCGGCTTTGTCTCGTTAAGTAATTCTAGGAAAGCCTAGGTATATATTTGATTAAGTGCTTATCATTTTCTATATAGAGATTTAAATATTCTTACATACCATTGTAGTAATAGAAACTATTCAAACTACTAATGATTTTATACTAAATTATTTGAAAGATTGCATGATCTTTTATACTCTCATTAATTAAATTTTATACAAATGTGATCTGAGCAGATTGGTAGTTGAGTGATTATAAGTAAATGGTTTTAAAGCTGTAATGGCCAGATGTCTTAATTCTGATTGGTGGTTGAGTAATAAGGGATGAATTATGGATACACTGCTGTATATTGGTTCAAATATTATATTTACATTTTTGGTCTTATATAACAGTCAACATGACAAAATTATAAAACAGAACAAAATGCATAGAATTTTTTTTTATATGCTGATCACTTCCTATATAAGAACTGTAAGTTACTGAGATAGGTTAGTTCACTTTTACTTCGAAATGAGGACATTTCATTGCGAGTTGTGCTATTTAAAAACATCTGAATGAACTGAAAAAACACACCTTAAAAATCCACAACTGTAGTTATTCAAAATCAAAATCATCATTTTATCGATGTTACTTATGTCCAGGAACTGAACTGTTTTGGTTGAGAATTGACTTCAATATGCATATTTTATTTAAGCATAACATGGAATTAAAGCGAAAAATATAAAATAAATATTCAGAAATGAAATAATCTGTGCGTTTTTAAATATAAATACCTTTACATAAATTTACCAACTAAGTATAATATGATGTAAAAATGACTCAATAAATTCATTCAAAAGCATCAGTATTCTACCTGAAATCCACTTATTCTTTTTATGTAATCCTCACTTGGAAGAAACCTGTTTCAAACGAATCCTATGATTCTCTTGTAATAAGAGGAAGTGAAATTCAACCAATCAAAAGTAAAACAGCAAATATTTAAAATAAATAGTGGTTAAATGTGTTATATTTATTATATACATATGTTTATATTATTTTTAGAAAAAAACATAAAATATTATTATTATATAAATAAGTATTCGTATTATTAAAATTTCGCCTCAGCTAATTTTACCGCAGCAATTAAGTCATCATCATCTTCATCCCGAAGTAGTTCCTGGAGTTGAGATCTTTTATCATCATCCTGATTATCTACTAAATCGAAAATGTTGTCATCATCCGGGAAAATGTATGATGGATTATCATTATTAGGCGTTGCATTCCTTGGGTCATCGTCGTCATCATCCCATTTAATGTCACTTAACCAGGTCAAGTTGCTATCGAGATAGGTTTGGGTCTTAATCCCAAAAATCAAGGACAGGTCTACGGAGCTCGGCTGAGAGTCCAGATTTATGGTTGATTCCGGTTGGGAATCGATAAAAATGATTTCAAGGTCATCCATCGTTGTTGAAAGATTACTAGTTTATGTACTAGCTGTTAGCTGTGAGTAGTTATTATATAGGCATTTTGCTATGGGACAGTGTTAGGTACACAAAGGAGGAATATAAATTATAGAGAAAGTAGAAAGGTTCAAGGGCATCGAATCCGTTTTTCAGGAAACACTTTAAAAATACCTCTAAACTATCACATTAGATTCATTGCAAAGGGATGACCTACCTGTTTGAGGGTTGTTTGAATCGCAACACGGGACCAATCGTAAAAACAGGTTCATTGACAGTAAGAGGGAGGAGAGAGAATATAAATGAGCGAAGGATCGATTTGAGAGGATTTTACATGGTTGAGAAACAGGATTGAGATCGAAGTTAGTTCACATTATCACCGATAGGTGGCGCCACCAAGTAGTAAGGATACGGGACGCTCGCATTTTATACTGAATAACCAAATTCGCAGCATGCTGCAGCAGCATGTGCTTAAGCATGTGCAGCTTGGCAGCATGTTGAATGTAAGTGTGCATCATATTGCTATGTTATTACGTGATCATGTTAAATAAATACTGCTATGTTATTAACTGGTCAAGTTAAATAAATATTTATAGGATATTTTATAAACATTGAATTGAGAAAACAAATGTGTGAAGTTTCTGAAATTTACATCCTATAGAAAAACATAGGTTGGAAAACTGGGTTTCTAGATGTCCGTATAGAGGGTTGAATGGTAAGAGAACACAAATTAATGGAGATATATACAGGAGCACACAAAGAATAAAATTATAATAGGGAGACATAAAAATTAATTAAAGCTACTTATAGTAAATATACGGTCGTCCCTTATCCTTACTACTTGGTGGCGCCACCTATCGGTGATAATGTGAACTAACTTCGATCTCAATCCTGTTTCTCAACCATGTAAAATCCTCTCAAATCGATCCTTCGCTCATTTATATTCTCTCTCCTCCCTCTTACTGTCAATGAACCTGTTTTTACGATTGGTCCCGTGTTGCGATTCAAACAACCCTCAAACAGGTAGGTCATCCCTTTGCAATGAATCTAATGTGATAGTTTAGAGGTATTTTTTAAGTGTTTCCTGAAAAACGGATTCGATGCCCTTGAACCTTTCTACTTTCTCTATAATTTATATTCCTCCTTTGTGTACCTAACACTGTCCCATAGCAAAATGCCTATATAATAACTACTTACGATCTGTACCGTATTAACTCCAACCCAAACAATGTGCAAGCTGCATCCTCAGCAACATCGGCAGCAGGCACATCGGCAGTGTATATCCCATACGACTCTGTCCACTATCGCCGATCGCGGCCAAGTCCTTACTTTGGATTAGAGGCTAACAAGTAGAGGAGAGGCTTATGTTTATCGTGCTTTTAAAACGGCTCACTAAATGAACAAAAACGAAAAAAGTATTCAGTAAAAATTTTATTGCCAGAATCAAGCGGAGTATGGCCCATACGGAGTCTTTGGACAATTTTCTCCTGCTTATTCTACCACCGAAGCTCCTGCTACAATTCCAACCACTGCAACACCACAATCAACCACAACTAATTATATGAGTCTTTGCTCAGTTTTTCCTCATCTTCCAGAGTGCCAAGGATCTAGCACAACGTATACTTCAACCGCATCGACTGCGATTCCCACTTCAACACCACAATCAACCACAACGGAGTCGCTTTGTTATGTTTTTCCTCAGCTTCCAGTGTGCCAAATATCGACCACAACTGAAGGTTCAACAACATCCACAGCGATTCCACAAACAGATTCCACGACGCTGCCAGATTCAACGACATCTACAGCGATTCCATCAACACATTCCACCACATTTGTGAGTTCAACTACATACACAGCGATACCACAAACAGATTCCACAACGCCGGCAGATTCAACAACATATACAGCGATTCCATCAACAGATTCCACCACATTAGGAAGTTCAACAACATCCACAACGATTCCACAAACAGATTCCACCACATTGGGGAGTTCAACAACATCCACAGCGATTCCACAAACAGATTCAACAACGCCGGCAGATTCAACGACATCTACAGCGATTCCATCAACAGATACCACCACATTTGGAAGTTCAACAACATCCACAGCGATTCCACAAACAGATTCCACGACGCCGGCAGATTAAACGACATCTACAGCGATTCCATCAACAGATTCCACCACATTTGTAAGTTCAACAACATCCACAGCGATTCCATAAACAGATTCAACAACGCCGGCAGATTCAACGACATCTACAGCGATTCCATCAATAGATTCCACCACATTTGGGAGTTCAACAACATCCACAGCGATTCCACAAACAGATTCAACAACGCCGGCAGATTCAACGACATCTACAGCGATTCCATCAACAGATTCCACCACATTTGGAAGTTCAACAACATCCACCGCGATTCCACAAACAGATTCCACAACGCTGTCAGATTCAACGACATCTACAGCGATTCCATCAACAGATTCCACCACATTTGGAAGTTCAACAACATACACCGCGATTCCACAAACAGATTCCACGACGCTGGCAGATTCAACGACATCTACAGCGATTACATCAACAGATTCCACCACATTTGGAAGTTCAACAACATTCACCGTGATTCCGACATTTGCATAACCTTTCCTCATCTTCCGGTGTGCCAAGGAACAAAAACTGTTCACTTGGACGGTGGTAATATTGGATATTGCTGAGTTGAAGCCGGATCAGCAGCTGTCGATCATATCGGAGCCTCACTCTGTGACTTCGCTGTGTTTTTACTATCCCCGTCTGGGCATGAAGCCAGAACAGGCGCAGTTCGTGCGGTTGTCGGATGGGACTGGAAAGCCACTCTTGCTAATATCATCCACCATCGAAGGACGACCATCTTCCCAGGATCATCCAACATTGTGGCGTGCCATAAGGAGACACATCAGAGAAGCAGCTTCTCGTCTATGAAGAATTATTACTCATAATGCTGGAATACTCAAATATGCAAGCAAATTAGCTGTAACGTATCTTATCTCGAACAGTTTGAATAAAATTCTGAATGGCATTGTATTCGGCCATACAAACTACTAGTTAGTTGAACAATTGGGTTAACTGTAGAGCTCTTGTGTTGTAAATGGCCCAGGGGCATCATCATCAGCATTATTATTAGTTTGCAGAAGCCTCTATAAAAGCATTTCTTCCAGTTGGCTGTGGTTTCAGTACGGATCTAGGCATCGAAATGCGAGCTTTTCTTATGATTTTGGCTGTCAGTTCTCCAGTATGGAGCGAAAGTTCTGAGAGAACACAACAACAAGAAGACCAAGAAGAACGACCAGAATATCTACAACCATTACAACATCAACGACTGCAGCCCCCTCGAGCTCATCAACAACTGCAGCCCCCCCGAGTTCAGTTTCAACAACGACTGAGGCATCCACCAGCACAACAGTTTCTTCTGCAACAAACTCCACTACATCGAGCTCAGTAATAACAGGATCCACCACAACAGGATCCTCAGTAACAGGAACCTCGACTACGGGAGTTGCATTATCCAATCCACATAGAGAACCACATAGAGACTGCTTATCCAATTTGCGCACTTTTCCCCCATCTGCCAGCCTGCAGTACATATTCGATCTCCCAAAGCTCTACACTCAGGACCCCGACAGTCTTAAATCTGGATGGCCAGGCCGCAACCGATGTCGATCTCCAACCTGAACAAAAGTTAACAGTGCAATCCCCACCCCAGTCCATGTCCTCACTGTGTCACAACTATCCTCGCCTCTGTGCACAGCCGGAGGAGGCGCAGTATGTCCGTCTAACCGATGGCCATGGGAAACCGATGCTCCTTATATTTCCTGGTCGGGAAAAATTGCCTTCACCGCCCAAGGCAGCCTCAAAACGGGCCATCGGAATACAACGCCATAGTTTGCGCCCCACCCGACGATCAGATTGGCAGAGGCCGCAGGAAAGGAAATATGTTTACCGTTTAGTTAAGAAGACTGGGAATCTGAGATTATAAATCAGCTATTAATTAAAGCAGCTAAAATCGATTGATGTATCTAATAATCTATCTAATATTTTGGAAATTAGTTATAAACTATCACAGATTTAGGGTGTCATAAAATTAATGACTGTGTCGATTGAAATGATTGGGTTTTCAAGATTTATTTAAAATGTCATCAATGATCATCAATAATTATTATTGAATAAAATGATTAAGCCTGGGAGAGTTCTGCTGCTGAGGAAAGCGATTCTTTAGTTGAGTTATAGCTGGACCTATTTCAATATCCAACAGACAAAGGTCAAGCTCCGACGTAAAATGAATTAAAAAGGATCACCTCTCGGGGAAGATGGATGCTAAGATCCTCCTCCAACGACATAGCCACTCTCGCTGTGGGTAACTCCCCCACGGTTTATTTGTTCGTCCAGCCATTTTCAGCAACAACCAATGAGCCCTTTTTGTGCACAATTTAGGCATCAAAAACGGCATTCTCATAAATTCGCCTTTATCATTTAATAGAACAACTTCGCTGGTTTTTATACCCGATACTCAAAATGAGTATTGGGGTATATTAGATTTGTGGTAAAAGTTGATGTGTGTAACGTCCATAAGGAATCGTTTCCGACCCCATAAAGTATATATATTCTTTATCAGCCTCAATAGCCGAGTCGATTGAGCCCTGTCTGTCTGTCCGTCTGTCCGTCCGTCCGTCTGTCCGTCCGTCCGTCCGTCCGTCCGTCCGTCCGTCCGTCCGTCCGTCCGTCCGTCTGTCCGTCCCCTTCAGCGCCTAGTGCTCAAAGACTATAAGAGCTAGAGCAACGATGTTTTGGATCCAGACTTCTGTGATATGTCACTACTACAAAAATATTTCAAAACTTCGCCCCGCCCACTTCCGCCCCCACAAAGGACGAAAATCTGTTGCATCCACATTTTTGAAGATACGATAAAACCAAAAACGCAGAATCGTAGAGGATGACTATATTTTTTAAAATGTAAGATCTCAACCAGATCGTATAATTATTATAGCCAGAATCAAGAAAACAATTTCATTCTTTCTCGCTCTGTCTTTCTCTAACACACAGGTTTCATGGTCGGTTTTGCCAATTGCAAAATATGAGTTCAAGGATCTCAGAGCCTATAAGAGCCAGAGCAACCAAATTTGGTATTCACACTCCTGTAATATCGGACCTTGACCGTTTCGTGTCCAAATTTCGCCACACCCACTTCCGCCCCCGCAAAGGACGAAAATCTGGGGCATCCACAAATCTCAGAGACTATTAAGGCTAGAGTAACCAAATTTGGTATCCGCACTTCTGTTAGATCTCACTATAAAACGTATATCACAGAATTTCGCCCCACCCCCTTCCGCCCCCACAAAGGACGAAAATCTGTTGCATTCACAATATTGCACATTCGAGAAAACTAAAAACGCAGAATCATAGATAATGACCATATCTATCAGATTGCTGAATCTGGATCAGATCAGATCATTTTTGTTAGGTATTATATTAATATCTATATACGGTCACACCATCCAAGGGATATAGAATAAAAGAGAATCTTGAAGACAACGCGTGCTTAAGTCTGAGTGTCAATACACTACATAATTGGCGACGAGCATAAAATAAAACGTATTAATATACATACACATGTTAAAAGTGCATATAATATATGAACAGCAACATGACGAAAAATGAAGCACCAACATTCTATCAAATGGCAACAATTGCTGAGTTTTCGCCACACCAAGAAACGTTCTGCATTTGGAAGGAAAAATTCGACATACATTTGTGCGAATTGAATGGGAAAGGGGGAAACACAAAAAAGGCAGTTTTGTTGAAGTCGATCGGTACAGCGGCTTACACTGTACTACATAGTTTGTGCAATCCGGTATCACCCGTATCAAAAGCATACAAAGAATTATGTGAAATTTTAAAAACACACTACACACCACCTACACTCATATTCAGAGAAAGAAAAAAATTTCACATGTCCACAAAAAGTGAAGATGAGACTGTAGCGGAGTGGTATGCTCGAGTTAAACAATTGGCATTGGAATGCAAATTTGGCTCAAATCTGGAAGCGTTTGTATTAAACCAATTTGTGATGAGCCTTCCCAACCCTATATATGAAAGAATATGTGAAGAAGACGAAAATCTAACTCTGGCTGATGCACTCAAGAAGGCGATGATCATGGAGACGAAGATCAGCACAAGGAAGACAGAACACAACGTCAACTACATGCATCAAAAGCTTAAAGGCCAAGAAGGCTCCAGGCCCTGATGGAATCCCCAACCGTGCGGTAAAACTGGCGATGGCATACAACCCGCACGAGTTTGCTAAGGCATTCACGCAGTGCCTGCGGGAAGGACTATTTCCGCCGCAGTGGAAGTTGCAACACCTGGTGCTCTTGCCAAAGCCAGGAAAGCCGCCGGACGATCCCTCCTCGTTTCGACCGATTTGCTTAATCGACTCGCTGGGGAAGACTCTGGAACAGATAATCCGTAGAAGACTAGACAACGCCGTCGAGGATGCTGGGGGACTTTCACCAAACCAATACGGCTTCAGGAGTGGGAGGTCAACGGTGGACGCCATAGGCAGGGTAGTTGACATAGCCTCCAAGGCAGTGGAGGGAACTCGATGGAAGGGCGGCAAGAAGGAAAACTGCCTGATTGTCACCCTAGACATCAGGAACGCCTTCAATACGGTGAAGTGGGAGTGCATCCTGGACTCACTTAACCGGCGCGGTGTACCCCAATACCTTCAGGCAATCGTAAGGAGCTACTTCGCGGGAAGACTGCTGGAGTATAATACGGAGGCCGGCGCGCAGACTCACGGCATAACGGCAGGAGTTCCCCAAGGATCAGTGATGGGTCCCCTATTATGGAACATTGCCTACGATGGAGTCATGAGATTAGCTCTTCCAGGCGGATGTCAGCTAACCTGCTACGCAGATGATGTCGCCCTGACGGTGGTGGCCAAGCACCTGGACGTCGTCGAAGCAAATTGTGACACCGCAATCCAGCTGATTGCAGACTGGCTCCGCTCTGCGGGACTAGAGATAGCCGCTCATAAAACCGAGGCAGTATTGGTGAGCACCCGTTCGACTGTGGAGACCGCTCACATCAGGGTTGGCGACCAGAGACTATCGTCGAAACGAGCCATTCGGTATCTGGGCGTGATGATCGACACCAGGCTCAGTTTCCGTGAACACCTAAGCTACGTCCAGGAGAAAGCGGCAAACACGAGTCGGGCGCTGTTCCGAATACTGCTGAACACCCGTGGCCCGAAGCAGGAGAGGAGGATTCTGCTGACCAGTGTAGTCCGCTCAGCCATGACCTATGCAGCAGACGTATGGGCGGATGGAATTAAAGTTGCCAGCTACGCTAGGGGCGTAAAAGCCACTCATCGCCTCTGCGCGCTCCGGATCTGCTGCGGCTTTCGGACCATATCCGACGACGCTGCCCTAGTCCTGGCGGGTGTCCTTCCAATTGACCTTCTGGTGCTTGAGGAGAGGGCCGTGGCCGAGGCCATCCGGGCCGGCGCGGCAAGGAGAGACGCGCGCAAGCAGGCCCGTGAAGGAAGCCTCAGAGCATGGCAAAGCCGCTGGACGGCTCTGATAAAGGACGGTGGACACACCGCCTGATTCCGGATGTCCGATATTGGATCGGCAGGCGACACGGTGTGGTCAATTTCCATTCCACACAGCTTCTGAGCGGACACGGCTGCTTCAGCCATTACCTTTGGAGGTTCGGCCACGAGAACTCGCCGAACTGCTCGTGGTGCGGCGACGCCACTGAAGACGCTGAGCACATCATTTTTCAATGCGGGCGCTTCTCACTTATTAGGGAGGAGTTGTGGCGAGCCGCCGGCGGGCAGCTCACGCCGAACAACCTGATCGAGAAGATTGTGGAAGACCCCATGGTATGGTCGGCCTGGAGCAACTTTGCAGCCGGCGCCATGAAGGAGCTGCGTAGGTGCGAGCGCCGTAGGAACGAGAGTGGCTAGGAGGAACCATGGTCCCTGCGAAGCAATGCTTTGCGGCCGTCCCGCAGAGACCCGGAACTTCCTGCCGGTCTCTCCAACTCAATACAGCTCCCTGTCTAGCTTTAGTTAAGTCCCAGGCTTATAAAATTTAATAAAATTAAGAGCATCAAAAGAACGGGACTAGTCAATGGCAGAGGCAAAGAGGCGAGAACAGAGATCAAGCAAAGAGCAACGGCAGAAGTCATTTCAAGGGCAACCGAAACGTGAGTTACAGAGGCGGCAGAAGCGACGGTGACGGCGACGGCGAAAACGACTGCGACGCTGGCAGAGAAAAGAAGCAGCAGCCATGCACACACTGTGGCTGGCGAAATCATAACTCAAACAATTGCAAGTATAAGGCATGCAAATGTCACAGCTGTGGAAAAACAGGTCACTTGGCGAGCATTTGTAAAAATAAATCAAAAAAATCCGTAAATTATGTATCTCAAACAAAACATGACACCTATTCTGATAATAATTTTGATAATGATAATTATAACTTTTCTATCTATAGCGTTGATACAACCTCAACTAATGGAGTATATTATTTACCTGTAAAAATTGATGGAAACATAACGAAAATTGCTTGCGACACTGGTGCACCGTGCACATTGGTTCCAAAAACATTTTACGAAAGCTTAAATACCAGCAGACCACTTAGAAAATGTCTAGTTCCATATGTAGATTACAATGGAGATTCAATCAAAGTTATTGGTGAGTACGATGCAACGATCGAATATCGAGGTCTAAAAAAAACAAATTGTTGTTGTTGTAACCAATGCAGTGAGTCCACCTTTGCTAGGTAGAACATTTTTGAGAGCTTTTAATTTTGAGTTAATGCAGGTGAACAATGTGTACGTAAATGAACCAAATTCTGTAATTACAGAACAGATTAAATCGGAGTTTGCTGAAGTTTTTGAGCCTCGTTTAGGTTCATATACTACGAATACGATATCGTTACTATTAAAAGAAGATGCAAAACCAATATTTTTCAAGCCTAGGTCAGTACCATTAGCATGGAAAGAAAAGATTGAAGTGCAGTTACGAAAATTCATAGATGATGGAATTTTAGAGCAAGTTGTTAGTTCTGAATGGGCAACACCTTTGGTACCGATTTTAAAACCAAACGGTGACATACGAATTTGTGGTGACTATAAGGTTACATTAAACCGGTCTTTAGTCGACGTAAAGTATCCACTACCTCGAATAGACGACATTTTTGCAGCGCTTGAAGGGGGTACACTGTATTCAAAACTTGACCTGTCAAATGCTTACAATCAGCTAAATTTAGATGAGCAATCTCAAAATTTGTGTACTTGGAGCACACATATTGGACTATTGAAAGTTAAACGCTTACCATTTGGTATAAAAACTGCAGCAGCTATTTTTCAAAAAACAATGGAAGGGTTGTTTCAGGGTATGCGAGGAGTTGTGGTTTATCAAGATGACATAACAGTTACAGGACGAGATCTTCAAGAACATATTTCAAACCTAAAAGCTGTACTTAGAAAACTGAAATCAGTTGGACTTAAATTAAATGACAAGAAATGTGAGTTCTTTAAATCCAAAATTTGTTACCTAGGATTTTCAATTGACAGGATAGGACTGAGCAAAAACAATGATAGAGTTGCGAGTGTATTGTTTGCACCGGCTCCGGAAAACGTATCACAGCTTAGAGCTTTCATAGGCATGGTAAATTATTATTCAAAGTTTATCAATAATTTCGCTCAGATAATGAGTCCTTTATATGCATTATTAAAGAAAAATACAAAATTTAATTGGACACGCGAATGTCAGAGTGCATATGAAGAGGTAAAGAAAGAAGTAACTTCTGAACAAGTTTTAGTTCACTACAACCCAGATCAACCGTTAGTATTAACGACTGATGCTAGCAGTCATGCAGTTTCAGGTGTTTTATCACATAAATGCAATGAAGATATCAAACCAATAGCATTTGTATCAAGAGCATTATCCAAAAGCGAGCATAATTACAGTACAATCGAGAAAGAGGCCCTGGCTATAGTGTTCTGTGTGAGTAAATTAAGACAGTATCTTTTAGGAAACAAGTTCATCCTTCGAACAGATCACAAACCATTACTAAGCATATTTGGAGACCTGAAAGGACTTCCATTGATGGCCTCTGCACGAATGCAAAGATGGGCACTGACTTTGTCAGGTTTTCAATATACAGTTGAACACATAAAGGGGACCTTAAATATAGCAGATGGACTCTCAAGAATGCCTCAATGGGAAACGGCTGTACCAAACGAAGACTATAATTACATACATTTTATACAGTCCGAAAAGGTGTTCAAAATTAGCTTCAAAGAAATAGGTCGTGAAACACGACGTGACCCAATATTATCAAAAGTTTGTGAGGCAATTAACACTGGTTCGAAGACAAGATTAAAAGGCAGCGAGTTTTCTGCCTACATCTCTAAAACAAATGAACTTTCAGTGGAATATGATTGTATCTTATGGGGACACAGAGTAGTAATTCCAACCAAACTGAGACAAGCTATTTTAGCAGAATTTCATGCATCGCATTTGGGAATAGTAAAAACCAAAATGTTAGCACGTTCTTATGTGTGGTGGCCTTGCATGGATTCTGAAATTGAGAAATTAATTCGAGATTGTATTCCTTGTCAGGAACTACAATCAAGTCCAGAAAAGAGTCTGTTAATACCGTGGAAATCCACAGGAAAGGCTTGGAGTCGAGTACACATAGACTTTGCAGGACCAATTAGAGGTTTTCATTTATTGGTTATTATAGATTCTTATACAAAATGGGCAGAAGTATTCAAAACGAAGGAAATAACTTCATTGTTTACTATCAACAAGCTTAGAGAAGTATTTTGTCGATATGGTTTACCAGACGTGTTAGTTAGTGACAATGGACGACAGTTTACTTCTGATGATTTTAAAACGTTTATGAAAAACAATGGTGTTAATCACATTTTTACTGCTCCAGGACATCCAGCGACTAATGGTCAAGCAGAAAATTTTGTAAAGACTGTTAAGAAATCACTATATGCAAACATAAAGGCTAATGAAAGACAAGATTTTAATACAATTTTAAATAGATTTTTGATCGATTACCGAAATACGATTCATTGTACTACGGGCGAATCTCCTGCTAAATTATTTTTTGGTCGTACACTAAAAACAAGATTTTCGTTGTTAAAACCACCTACGGTCGAAAGCATAATAAATAAAAAACAGACTGAGTGTGTTGTAAATCACAAAGGTAGACGAAGCACAGAATTTTTAAAGGGTCAAAAAGTTATGGTTAGGGACTACAAAAATCCTAACAAAGCAAGCTGGACTCAGGCAACTGTAAAACAACAACTGGGCCCGCGTTCGTATTGTTGTATTTTGGCGAACAATAACAGAGAAATAAAACGTCACCTGGATCAAATTAGAAACCAAAGCACTAACAATCATACATCGCCTAATGCGAAAACACCTGATGTCGAAAGCAATTGTTCAGTAGATGACAATTCCAAAACCAACAATGAACAAATAGTTTCTCAACCAACACCCACCAGGAGAGAGTTGAGACCACGTGAGGCAGGGAAGGTAGTAAAGCGTATTTAACAATAAAATAATATAAAGAAAGGAATTATGAAATCAAATTATGTACAAATTAAACACTGAAACAAATACTAAACAGATTAAGAAGAAAGAAAAATACGAAATCACATAAATTTTATATACGCTAATTAGATTAAGTACACAAATCAAATTGTTATAAGAAAATAGATTTGTAAATGACATGTATATTAAACATCTAAGGAGAGGCGTGTTAGGTATTATATTAATATCTATATACGGTCACACCATCCAAGGGATATAGAATAAAAGAGAATCTTGAAGACAACGCGTGCTTAAGTCTGAGTGTCAATACACTACAATTTTTATAGCCAATAGGAACAAATCAATTTGCAGTGGCTACGCAGCGCCCGACGTCACGCTCAGACTGGTTTTCTGTCTCTCTCGCACGCATTCTTTGTCGTGTCGTTCAATATTAGCGGCGGCTGGGGGAGGAGAGCCATACTGACTAAGTATCGGGTATAACTGTAGAGTTGCGGTGTCCGCAGGAACTCACAACGTTCCCCCTCGTTTTGTTTGCTTTCGCTTGGGTTTCAGTTGAGTGCGCTTAGCAGCGGTCTCGTTCCTCCCGGAATGATGGACCAGCTCGGAGACCAGATGACCCATTGTGTCCTTGTCATCGGCATTCTCCGCTGTCAGCTGGCTGACAATCTCCTGCATTCCTGTCGATACCATATCGATAATTGTCTGGCTCGCCGGCTCGGCTAGTGTTTTTTTCACACTGGCCAGGGATTCCCTTGCAGGAGCTGTCAAATCTTCCGAGGCTTCCGTTGTCGTCAAGCTGGAGGCAGTTTGTTCTTCTTTGGTTCTGTTGGACTCTACTTGCCCATTGTGTTGATTCACCTGTTCCCCTTCCTCCTCTTCCTCTATGGACAGCTGTGGCAGTGCCAGTTCCACTTTCAATGGGTGCACCTCCTGCTCCAGGCCCATAACTTGTTCTCGAACTGGTTTACGTTCATGGCTGGACGACAGGGTATTCAATTGCACAATTTTCTTGGCCCCTATATTCTGCACATGGAACTCGCTCGAATATAAATGTTCATGTGCGTGCGCTTTGCTGAGACTTGAATTCATTTCCAGCGGCGTTAATTGCATGTTTACGATCTGGGATTCTATTGTTTTGTTCGCTTGTTTGTGCTGCTTCTCCATTCCATTCGGCCTGGACTGCGAATAAACTTCTGCAGCATCATCGAGATTTCTATAGTGAGACTTCTGGACGGCGTATCGACGACTCTGCTGGGACAGTTGCTCCAGCAGTTGACCCATGGGCGGAGCCGGACCCGATCGAGACTGATGGCCTGCCAGGTTCATCCTGGGCTTGTTGTACGCATAGAGATCCACATTAAAAACCCCATGGGCTGGGGCCCGTCGCCAGTGTTTGGCAGGTGTTCCTGGAAAGGAATGGGATTGAAAGTCTTTCCCTGGTACTCAATGGTAACGCAAGGGGAAGGAAGGATTACCTCTGACCCTAAAGACCAGTAACTGGATTAGCAGCAGCAGCAGTGACAGTCTCATGCTTGCAAATACATATTTTAGGCGTTGGCTCTATCCACGACTAAACCGATTTCAGACCTCTCAACCAATTTTATGGCCATTCCATTTGGGTCAGTCCCCAACTAATTTGCATTGACGATTCATGACCAACAATGTTCTAGGAATGTGAAAACACAGTGCGCCCAGGTCCGGTGAACATGGTCTGGCAGTATTGGAGATAGTCGATATTACGGACAGCCCCCTGTCTCTGAGAACTGGTTTCCCCAATTCGATTCGATTCCGAGCAACGGCACTTTTGGAAGCTGCCAACACAATGACTCTGTCTTGGGCCCAGGCAACGGCCATGTTAATGCAGTGCCATAAAATATGATGTGTTGACACCTATGAAGCAGAGCCTTGGCCAATCAGTCCGTTTTTGTTGGGATGTTGTGCCAAAAGTAGCGAAAATTGAAAGTTTTGCTTAGCATCACAATGGTCGGCTAATGGAAAGTAATTACCATCAAATTCCTACGAGCTGAAAACAAAAACGAGCTTTGTTTTCGAAAATTGTGCGTCAAACAGTTCTGATTTGAATGCGGTGTGTTTTAAAACTACGTATTTGACCTATTGAGCTCCTGTACCCCAGCATATAAAATTCATTTTTGTCTATACATATTGACTATCATTGTTATTGTACAGTATTGGGTCCAAGTGAGACGGATACATTCCGCCGGAGAAGAGTGACAATTTAATTCAAATAAACATTTGGGGAAATTGTTTATCTTTGAGAGCATGTCGGAAACAGTTGAGTAAGAGTCGAGATTCAGCAAACAGGCAACAAGCAAACAATCCTGGCCAAGAGAGAGCAGAACGACTGACAGCTTGCACTCGGAGCACTTAAGATAACTTCGTGGGAAGCCAGGCGCATGTGATGCAGCAGGGGCCCCGGGCCAGGGCCAGAGTGAGAGCTGACGATGTCGTCCAGTGGCAGATTTATGAAAACTGTTGGCATTTAGTTCTTCGAACCGTAAACACGGAGCGAAAACAAGCCACATGGCAACAGGGCATCGAAATTTTCATTCGAGCAATGCAGGCGGCGGCACCAACGGAACAGAGTCTCGAAAGAGGGCTCGCAGAAAGGACATCAAGCAGTAGACAATGGCAGCACCAGTGGAAGTGGCAGCGGCATGCAAGGCATTTCAGAAGACAAAAAACAGAACAAAGAGACGATGGGATGAAGGATGAAGGCAACTCTCATTTGTTACTTTTTACAAAAGTAATTTGTATGGAACCGAAACTAATGGAATTTAATATGTATATGGATTACACCAATAAGGGATTCAACCCATTATTTGATTGACCTGAGGCTATAATGTAAAAGCGATTTTTGGGATTAAGAAGCATAGTATTATTAAATTCGCTGCGAGACTAACGTTGACGTGTCCATCGTCTGGTGGCTGATGAGTACATAAGCTGATTGCGGTGCTGAAGGGGAACTGCCAGAGTTGAAGGTGCAAATAAAAGTATGGTATGGCCGAGTAGGCAGAGATGCCAATGAAATAAAACCGAGGGAGAGGGAGAATGAGAGATGGATGGGCGAAGAGTGAAAGAGAGCAGTCCAGCAAACTGTCGACAACGTCTTAATTAAGCAGCAGAAACAGCAACAACAATGAACCATAGCTGATTGCTATTGTTGCATGCCTCCGAATGCAAGCAGCTCTGAAGAGAGAGCAAGACAATCGGACTGCCAGGAACATCCACTGAAGAGAGAGAGAGAGGAAGAAAGAAGTGCTGAAAAGTTAAGTTCCGGTTAAGCTGCTTCCACTTGTGGTTGGCAGGGAGCAGGGGAATATGCCATGATTAATTCAATTGCAACGGCAGCTCATGGCTCAGGAAAATTGCAGAAACTTTAAAAACTTTTCCAATGATTGCTCCTGGATGCTTTTTTGTTTGACTGTTGTTCAGCCAGTCGTCGTTGTTGCTGTTTTTGCTGCTCTTCTTGTGCAAATACACACAATTTGCTTTGTCATTAGACGAACACTTTAAGCACTCGATTGTACTCTCTATCACCCCTCTCGCACTCCCTTTCTCTATCTTTGTTATCTCTGTCAACTGCTTTGGCTGCTCATTTTCAGCTGGCGATTTCATTGTCCTGCTTCTATTTGACCATTTCATTTGTTGCACCAGCCAGAACGCAATATGGCTAGAAAGAGATGGCCGAAAAAAATGCAGAAGACAGACAGATAAAGCAAGTGAGATCGAAATGCTGTGGCGGGGGCGGGGCACCATTCACAGCGTTTTGCACATTTTGGCTTAATTTGAATCTTTCTATGCAAATGCCGTGCAACGGGCCAAACACAATCCGTACAAAAAATTTCCCCCATACTATGTTTTCAGTTAAATATTTCTATTTTATTTTGCATCCCATTTTTTATCCGTTTTTCGTCTGCACAAAATTGTTATTCCTATTTTCTTTGTACATTTACTATTTTCTTTGCACATTTACCAGCTCTCGCGGTTCACTGCGCTGTTGTTTATTTGATATTTGTACCAGTATTCCTAGTTTGTACATATGTAAATATGTTCTGTGTCTGTCCATTGGAAAACTATGGAAAATGATAACATTAATGCTTTTCTGTGTTTTGTGCATACAATTTATGCAATAATATATTTTTATTTATTTATTTATTAAATTAACAAATTATCTGTTAATAATGGTACTTAGTTACTAAAGGCGGAAAAAGATAAGTTAAAAGTTAGCTAAATTTAAATGATTATAAATATTGCATGCAATTAGTTTAAGAGACAGTTCAGGGGATAGGGTTAGACAGAGGGAGTTATAATTATGGCATAAAACCCTAAAAGGTTCATGATCAGCATAATTAGACCTACATATGGGTAGACGGATAGGCCTAAAAGTACGGGTAGGTCTGGATGGAACGGCCAAGTCAATCTGACCCAAGAGAGTTTGGGAGTCAACAGTCCCAAGAAGGAGCTTGTGCACGAACATTACGCCATTGCATATTCTGCGATGGTGCAACGACGGCAGGTCAATAAGATTTAGCCTAGACCGGTAGGGTGGCAAGATTCTACCCGAGTCCCAGTTAAAGTTCCGAAGGGCAAAAATTAAAAATTGCTTTTGCACGGATTCAATAACAGCCTGCTGCTCTTTATACTGCGGGCTCCCCACACAAGAACAATACTCCAATATAGGACGTACTAACGAGATGTACAATTGTTTCGTAACGTAGGGGTCGTCAAACTCCTTGGACCAACGCTTGATGAACGCTAAAACACCCTTAGCTTTTTTTACAGTTGCAGCTATATGGGTGTTGAAACACATCTTATGATCAAAAAGGACTCCGAGGTCATTTGAACTCGATATTCGCTCAAGGACATGATTTCCTAGAACATATGAGACAAAATGAGGAGCGCGACGGTAAAATGTCATAAGTTTGCATTTGGAAAGGTTCAGAAAAAGAAGATTAGTTGAACACCACAATAGTAGTTCACTTAGATCAAGTTGAAGGCGTGTGTGCAAATACCAATCAGAGTAAGAAAGACAGATTTTGACATCATCAGCATACATTAGTGTAGTAGAGTATGTTATAACTTGAGGAAGGTCATTCACAAATAAAATAAACAGAAGCGGGCCCAGATGACTTCCCTGTGGCACACCTGAAGTAACATTAACAGTATTTGACAACACGTTAGAAAACAAAACACGTTGAGTACGGTTAGAGAGATAGGACAAAATCGAATCTAGAAGATTCGTTGGGAACCCTAATAAAGAGAGCTTTTGAATAAGCAGAGCATGGTTCACAGAATCGAATGCCTTGCTGAAGTCCGTAAAAACTACATCCGTCTGCAAACCAATTTGAAAACCACGGTGGATTAGGTTAGAAAACTCAAGAAGGTTAGTCGATGTTGAACGATGTCTGAAAAAACCGTGTTGCGACGGAGATATCAAGCTGCAACAAAGATGTTGCAGTTGCCGGGTGACCAGGAACTCAAGAAGCTTCGGGATGGCGGAAAGCTTTGCGATACCACGATAGTTTTCAATGTTTGATCTTGAACCTTTTTTGTGAAGCGGAATGATGTAGGACTCATTCCAAATTACTGGGAGACAAGACTGTGCCAAGGAGAGGTTGAAGAGAAAGGTCAAGGGTTTGCAAAGGGACTGGGCACAGTGTTTTAAGATGCAACTTGGTACCTTATCTGGACCCGCAGAAAACGATATGTCCATAGATGACAAACCTTCAAGAACAACGCTTTCCTCGAAAAAGGGCAGAAAAATACTGTTAGCTTGAGGTAGCTGGTACGGATACGGAGTGGATGCGTTGTAAATATGAGACGAGTACGTTGTTTGGAAAAAGTTAGCGAATAAATTTGCAATACCAACAGCAGAAGCTTCTGTTTTGTTCTGGTAATGAAGGGACGGAGGAAAAACGTTTGACTTGCGCTTAGAATTAACGAACGAATAGAATTTTTTAGGATCACTACGAAAATTACTACTACATTGTGAAAGGTAATGATTATAACACTGACTATTGACGGCAAGGAACAGAGAGCGAGCGGAGGAGTATAGAGCTAAGGCCAACGTGGAGCCCGACTTCTGGTACTTTTTATAGAGCCGGGATTTATTATTTTTTAAGTATGACAAATACTTGGAGAACCAGGGAGGCTTGGACGATACAGGTACAGTGATATCTGGAACAAACGTATTAAGGGCGGAGTAAATAGAACTATAAAACGAGTTAACAGTTGCATCTATGTTCGGTAATGAATAAAGAAACGACCAATCAACACGCGAGAGATGTAGATCTAAATCAATAAAGTTTGTTTTGCGAAAACACTTTATGTGACAAGGAGCCATGGAACTGTCAGCACCTCCAGATTGTGTACACTCCAGTGATATCAACAAAGTTGGATGGTAAGGATCTTCAGGGAGAGATATTGGGCTTGCTCTAGATACAGTAGCAAGAGAACCATCGTTAACAAAAACGAGGTCAAGAAGTCTGTCCCTAATGTTTTTAACGGCATTAATTTGGACAAGGGAAATATCCGTTAGCCCATTGATAAAGTCATTATGGCAATTGGGAAACAACAGGTTAGCGTCATTACAAGGCAGCCAAGAAAGAAATGGGAGGTTAAAGTCCCCCATGACAATAATTCGATCATTGCACCCTAATGTAGAAACAACATTATTAATTGCTGAAAGGTGGTGTAAGTAAAGCTCAGCATCAGACCTGGGAGGAATGTAAGAGCAGGTTAAATAGAAAAATGCGGAGCCAACACGAACTTTGACTGCAACAAATTCAATTCCATGAATGTTATTGAATGGGAATAACTCAGATGAGAAAACAGATTTAACTGCAATCAGAACCCCACCTGCAAAAGATGGGCGGTCCATTCTATAAATAGTGTAACTATCAATGAAAATTTCGTGATCATTGACAGAGGAGTTAAGCCAGGTTTCGGTAAACGCGATGGCATCGAAATCAAAGGACGCGCTATTAGTATGAATTTGACGCAACTTTCCCAGCAAACTGCGAACGTTCTGATAGTGCATGGAAAAATAGTACATCAGTTTTTTGGAGCATGTTCGGTAATTCTTGGATTCGAGTTCGAATCTTTGAGAAGGAACTCATGCACAATTGTATGCTCAGGCCATATTGACGGTTCTAGAGAACAGGATAGTAAAGAATCAGGGAGAAGAATTTTAAATGATGATATGTTGCGCTTATGTTTAAATGAAAATTTAGTCACAACTATATCAACAGGCGAAGTGTTAAGTTTAGTGGCAAGATGTTGTTTAACATCCTCCGTTGTAGCCTCAGGAATAAGACGAGAAACAAATATTGCTTTCCGAGGGACCACTGCTTTAAGTTGAAGTCCCGAGCGAGATCGAGATGGTGGAGCCACACCTAAAAGAGATCTCGGTACAAGGGCAGAGGAATTGGCAGCAATGGCTGTAGCAGGAATTGGAGTAGGAATTGCAGCAGGAATTGGAGCAGGAATTGGAGCAGGAATTGGCAAGACGTCGTCAGCAACCAGCACACCCGCACTAGGAGCACTCACCGCGTCAGAAGTGACGGCCACAGAAACTGCAGGGATGGGATTGATGCTGTTGGGGAGTTGGGTGCTCGAAGGAAGCACATTGCTCGGTGTAAAGAACTCCGGAGCCACCGTTGGCGGATTTACAGACAACGGCGTGGCATGCCTACACGGAAATGCTTCCGATGGATGAAGGTGGGAGGCAGGCGTACCAATCGGATTAGGTTGCAAGAGATTGGTATCATTATGCGGAATTTTCCGTCTAGGCGATTCGCTCAAGAGTTTGAGCCCAAGAAACTGTGATTCAAGGGCAAGAAATTTCTCGTTGAGAGCCACAAATTGTTTCCGGACATCCAGAAACCCAGTTCGAGTCTGTCTCATAAATGTGCGCATTTCGGCCTCAATCTCCCGACAAGCCAGACATGACCAAGACAGGCCCATGCGTTTCGAGATCAGATCATTCAGCCGGCCAAAATTTCCACCACCAGCACATTTTATGTGGGCAAAATTGTCGCACAGCCAGCAGCTAAGAAATGAATCACCAATGATAACACCACCGAATTCACATTTCTTTGCACTACAAACGATTGCCATTATTGACAGCAGTAGAATCACTGTGCACGAATAATAAGAGAACGGAGTGAGATCGCAGGTAAAGTAGGAGAGCAGACAGCAGAGCGAGCCAGACAATCAGCTGCAGCGGCAATAATTCAAAGCAGATGATCCAACGAAGTGCAGAAAACGAGCAGTAAACTCACCAAAGCAGAGACACAAAAGAAAAGTCCACAGAGAGGGAGAGTGTAGGCAATCCAGAGAGAGTGAGAGCAACAATGCGAGAAGCCCGCGTATGCTCACGAGAGAGTGTGGGCGATGCAAACGCTGATCCACGAGAACAGTGCACACCGAAGAAGCGATAACGAAAAGCAGACTGGGCAAAAAACAATAACAAATTGCCTGCACGAGTCCGATGTGTTACGTTGCAATATTGAATTTATATTAAACACTTGTTTACAAACAAAACACTGGTGGTTAACACAAAGTAGAATCAAATTAAAGAGATGCGATAATAAATCAAAACAAATACACAACAATGTTATATGATATTTAGGCAAAGGGCGGAGAATGCGGGAGCAAGAAAAAATATCATAAGAATATTCTCAGAATGTGCCTTGTCTTGGTTACTTTACTGCTCATTTATTCTTGCCATTTGCCTTTTCAATTGCCTCAGAGAGTATCGTAGAATCTTAGAACGTGGTCCTTGCTGTAGCTGAGTGCCATTGAGTGGAAATTGCCTGTCCAGTATTTGCGTTTTAGAAAACATTCAAACATTAACAAAATCAATAAGCTTGAAAGTCTGGGCTCCTCTCAGGAGACCCGACTGTGAGAGAGAGCCACTACAAGTTAACCGTAGCCAAACAGTGTGGCCAAACCTCTCCCGAGCACCACCTGAAAATACCTGATTTTGATGACTCTGTGTGACGAAGGATTCTACAAAGTTGAATAAACAGTTAAAATTATAGAAAACTTCAAATTTTGCTTGATACAATTCTCTTTTCAATTTTCTATTCAAGATTTAGGGGTATACTGCATATTTGAAATATGAGGATGGCATCTAGTTACTCAACCTGGTCTTCAACCTAATTTTTGTCGTGCAATGTACTAAATCTCTGCCGCACAGTGTTAAAGAAGCCCGCTTATATTTATTAATGGGATAATCTTTTTATACCCGATACTCAAAATGAGTATTGGGGTATATTAGATTTGTGGTAAAAGTGGATGTGTGTAACGTCCAGAAGGAATCGTTTCCGACACCATAAAGTATATATATTCTTGATCAGCATCAATAGCCGAGTCGATTGAGCCCTGTCTGTCTGTCCGTCTGTCCGTCCGTCCGTCCGTCCGTCCGTCCGTCCGTCTGTCCGTCCGTCCGTCCGTCCGTCCGTCCGTCCGTCCGTCCGTCCCCTCCAGCGCCTAGTGCTCAAAGACTATAAGAGCTAGAGGAACAATGTTTTGGATCCAGACTTCTGTGATATGTCACTGCTACAAAAATATTTCAAAACTTCGCCCCGCCCACTTCCCCCACAAATCTGTGGCATCCACATTTTTAAAGATACGATAAAACCAAAAACGCAGAATCGGTGACGATGACCATATCTTCTACAGTGCAAAACCAGATCGTATAATGATTATAGCCAGAATCAAGAAAACAATTTCATTCTTTCTCTCTCTAACACACAGGTTTCATGGTCGGTTTTGTCAATTGCAAAATATGAGTTCAAGGATCTCAGAACCTATAAGAGCCAGAGCAACCAAATTTGGTATCCACACTCCTGTGATATCGGACCTTGACCGTTTCGTGTCCAAATTTCGCCACACCCCCTTCCGCCCCGGCAAAGGACGAAAATCTGGGGCATCCACAAATCTCAGAGACTATTAAAGCTAGAGTAACCAAATTTGGTATCCGCACTTCTGTTAGATCTCACTACAAAACGTATATCTCAGAATTTCGCCCCACCCCCTTCCGCCCCCACAAAAAACGAAAATCTGTTGCATCCACAATATTGCACATTCGAGAAAACTAAAAACGCAGAATCATAGATAATGACCATATCTATCAGACTGCTGAATCTGGATCAGATCAGATCATTTGTATAGCCAAAAGGATCAAATCAATTTTCAGTGGCTACGCAGCGCCCGACGTCACGCTCAGACTGATTTTCTGTCTCTCTCGCACGCACTCTTTGTCGTGTGGTTCAATATTAGCGGCGTCTGCCGCAGGAGAGCCATACTGACTTAGTATCGGGTATAACTGTAGAGTTGCGGTGTCCGCAGCAACTCACAACGTTCCACCTCGTTTAGTTTGGCTACAATTTTTAATTCAGGACACTCGCAGTTCTCTTTTGTAGAAAGATAATTTCTTTCACTCATGTGTGTCTGCTAATGTGCCACTCGTTTTGCTCTGATTATTTTCCTTTACCGTTTCCGCAGTCTAAAGCGAACAAAAAGCTATAGTACGAGAGAATTAAATGAAATGAAATCGAATCGAAATAGTCTGGCTAATTGTTATGCAAGGGGCCAAAATGAGGCAATAAAAATCGGGAATGCCAATAAACTTTCCCTCTCCTTTGGTTTTTCGCAGGGGATGGCAGAATGGTTGATTTGCTCGCCTCGCCTTTGCATGACGCAGTCAAACGACACTTTGATTTAGTGCAACAACAAGAATAACAATGTCGAGTACACAAAGCTGTAGCAAAAATGGCCAAAATGGCAGTGACACAGCAGCGAGTGCCAGGCATAATAAAATAAAACAAAAGCTAATGGCCAAACAGAGCGAAACCGATATGCAGGCGGCAATTTTATGGCTGGCATAAAAGTCCCATTCCCACAGCCACAGCCACATCCTCCTCCTATCAATATCTCAATCTGTATCTTTGGCCCCCATCTATATCTGTGGCGGATGCGGATGCCATCTGAATGTGAATGTGCAGCCTGCCTCAAGGCGGCATATAGTGCGTGTGCGAGGAAGAATTTATCGCCCTGCCACAGCTCTTCATACATAGTTGCGACAGCGGGACTTGTTGCTACAACAGATCCGCAACTTGTGCCACCTAATGCCGCATCAATATGCAAAGCCGAACAAGTTTCGGGCACAAGTAGCGTAGCACAGTCAAAGCGCCCTGCTAAGCCGCTTAAAACACAAAGAACACGAAAAACACTTTAAGTTCATTTAACTTTTGCAATCAGTAGGAAGGCAGAGCCAGCCATCCACAGGCAGAAGACGAGACAAGGCCATGGGGATGCCAGGGCAATTTATGATTTATTAACAAGAGGCAAAACTCAATTTTTGCCCCGAGACCAGATCTATCCCTATCTGTTAAGTCAGCTAAAAGGATTTCTTAAACTTGAATGCTTCTAATTATTGAGAATTATCTCGAAAGGTGCGCATTTCGATTGGCGATTTGACTACGAAAATGAAAGCATTTTCCCAGTTCCCCCAGAATTTATTTCATTATGATTTATAACTCTGAAGAAGAGGTGGAGGTGTCTCTTCCCCATACTGACACTCCCACAGCCCATCCCTCACCAGACAGGACTGGCCATCAACAATTATCTGAGCAAGTGAGCGTGTAATGGGCCCAGGACCAGTTTTTTTCCTTTTTCTCATGCTATTTCTCTAGGCTGCTTGCAGTTGTTGTCCCGCCTTCGTGTCCTGTCCTGTACTGTCCTTTCCTATGTCCTGTCCTGTATTGAAGCTGACCAGATGATTTATGATTGGTTGGCTTGACTGGGCAGGAACAGGAGCAAGGAGTTTAATTTCAATAAATGCCCTGTTTTTTCTGGGAATTAAATTTTAATAATCTCGTCTCGGAGCTAAATAACGCCGGACAGAGGGAGTTATTTATGAAGTGACGCTCTAAATTGATTTAAAACAATAAATTCCAACAGATTTCCCTATGATATATTTATGCAACTTAATGCTAATGCGAATTTATTGGTCAATGCGGGAGCAATGCTGCCTTAAAGGAAAGTCCAGATTTCACAGAGAAAAGCAGGAAGAGAAAGAGAGAGTGCGCTGGAGAGAGCGGGCAAATTTGTCCCCAATCACTCGCGCGCAACACACAGATACTCGCAGTGAGAGAAAAGCCAACTAAAGTCAACCACAAATCCCTGCACAGTGAGGCAAGTGTCAAAATATCATAAAATAATTAATTATATTAGTAATCCACTCTTTTTACATGACTGTGAACCACTGTGTCTTGGATGCTGGCCATTGTCATGACCGGCTTGCATTCGGAATAATACTTGGGCCACACTTATACGCATATGCATCCATTCACCTGAACATCCATTCATTGATAGTTACACTATTTATAGAATGGACCGCCCATCTTTTGCAGGTTGGGTTCTGATTGCAGTTAAATCTGTTTTCTCATCTGAGTTATTCCCATTCAATAACATTCATGGAATTGAATTCGTTGCAGTCAAAGTTCGTGTTGGCTCCGCATTTTTCTATTTAACCTGCTCTTACATTCCTCCCAGGTCTGATGCTGAGCTTTACTTACACCACCTCTCAGCAATTAATACTGTTGTTTCTGCATTAGGGTGCAATGATCGAATTATTGTCATGGGGGACTTTAACCTCCCATTTCTTTCTTGGCTGCCTTGTGATGACGCTAACCTGTTGTTTCCCAATTGCCATAATGACTTTATCAATGGGCTAACGGATATTTCCCTTGTCCAAATTAATGCCGTTAAAAACACTAGGGACAGACTTCTTGACCTCGTTTTTGTTAACGATGGTTCTCTTGCTACGGTATCTAGAGCAAGACCAATATCTCTCCCTGAAGATCCTTACCATCCAACTTTGTTGATATCACTGGAGTGTACACAATCTGGAGGTGCTGACAGTTCCATGGCTCCTTGTCACATAAAGTGTTTTCGCAAAATAAACTTTATCGACTTAGATCTACATCTCTCGCGTGTTGATTGGTCGTTTCTTTATTCATTACCGAACATAGATGCAACTGTTAACTCGTTTTATAGTTCTATTTACTCCGCCCTTAATACGTTTGTTCCAGATATCACTGTACCTGTATCGTCCAAGCCTCCCTGGTTCTCCAAGTATTTGTCATACTTAAAAAATAATAAATCCCGGCTCTATAAAAAGTACCAGAAGTCGGGCTCCACGTTGGCCTTATCTCTATACTCCTCCGCTCGCTCTCTGTTCCTTGCCGTCAATAGTCAGTGTTATAATCATTACCTTTCACAATGTAGTAGTAACTTTCGTAGTGATCCTAAAAAATTCTATTCGTTCGTTAACTCTAAGCTCAAGTCAAACGTTTTTCCTCCGTCCCTTCATTACCAGAAAAAAACAGAAGCTTCTGCTGTTGGTATTGCAAATTTATTCGCTAACTTTTTCCAAACAACGTACTCGTCTCATATTTACTACGCATCCACTCCGTATCCGTACCAGCTACCTCAAGCTAACAGCATTTTTCTGCCCTTTTTCGAGGAAATCGTTGTTCTGGAAGGTTTGTCATCTATGGACATATCGTTTTCTGCGGGTCCAGATAAGGTACCAAGTTGCATCTTAAAACACTGTGCCCAGTCCCTTTGCAAACCCTTGACCTTTCTCTTCAACCTCTTCTTGGAACAGTCTTGTCTCCCAGTAATTTGGTTCAAGATCAAACATTGAAAACTATCGTGGTATCGCAAAGCTTTCCGCCATCCCGAAGCTTCTTGAGTTCCTGATAACCCGGCAACTGCAACATCTTTGTTGCAGCTTGATATCTCCGTCGCAACACGGTTTTTTCAGACATCGTTCAACATCGACTAACCTTCTTGAGTTTTCTAACCTAATCCACCGTGGTTTTCAAATTGGTTTGCAGACGGATGTAGTTTTTACGGACTTCAGCAAGGCATTCGATTCTGTGAACCATGCTCTGCTTATTCACAAGCTCTCTTTATTAAGGTTCCCAACGAATCTTCTAGATTGGATTTTGTCCTATCTCTCTAACCGTACTCAACGTGTTTTTTTTTCTAACGTGTTGTCAAATACTGTTAATGTTACTTCAGGTGTGCCACAGGGAAGTCATCTGGGCCCGCTTCTGTTTATTTTATTTGTGAATGACCTTCCTCAAGTTATAACATACTCTACTACACTAATGTATGCTGATGATGTCAAAATCTGTCTTTCTTACTCTGATTGGTATTTGCACACACGCCTTCAACTTGATCTAAGTGAACTACTATTGTGGTGTTCAACTAATCTTCTTTTTCTAAACCTTTCCAAATGCAAACTTATGACGTTTTACCGTCGCGCTCCTCATTTTGTCCCATATGTTCTAGGAAATCATGTCCTTGAGCGAATTTCGAGTTCAAATGACCTCGGAGTCGTTTTTGATCATAAGATGTGTTTTAACACCCATATAGCTGCAACTGTAAATAAAGCTAAGGGTGTTTTAGCGTTCATCAAGCGTTGGTCCAAGGAGTTTGACGACCCGTACGTTACGAAACAACTGTACATCTCGTTAGTACGTCCTATATTGGAGTATTGTTCTTGTGTGTGGAGCCCGCAGTATAAAGAGCAGCAGGCTGTTATTGAATCCGTGCAAAAGCAATTTTTAATTTTTGCCCTTCGGAACTTTAACTGGGACTCGGGTAGAATCTTGCCACCCTACCGGTCTAGGCTAAATCTTATTGATCTGCCGTCGTTGCACCATCGCAGAATATGCAATGGCGTAATGTTCGTGCACAAGCTCCTTCTTGGGACTGTTGACTCCCAAACTCTTTTGGGTCAGATTGACTTGGCCGTTCCATCTAGACCTACCCGTACTTTTAGGCCTATCCGTCTACCCATATGTAGGTCTAATTATGCTGATCATGAACCTTTTAGGGTTTTATGCCATAATTATAACTCCCTCTGTCAAACCTCTATCCCCTGAACTGTCTCTTAAACTAATCATTTAAATTTAGCTAACTTTTAACTTATCATTTTCCGCCTTTAGTAACTAAGTACCATTATTAACAGATAATTTGTTAACTTAATAAATAAATAATAATATATGCGTCCTTGTATGTGTATGTATGAGTGAAGCCCTAAAATTCAAACAAAAGAAAGGAAAAGAATATAAAACAGAGAAAAGTTTGATGCGCTCCGAATTTGACAAATGCCTGACAAATCCTGTCAGCATCCAGCAGGCCTAATGAAAGCCAGTTGCTGCTTAGCCATCTTTCAAGATATCAGCACAAACAAAACAAAGCGGAATCTCGGTCCCAGGTCCCAGCTCCCAGCTCACTGAATTCCGACCAACTGTCACTGAGACTGGGGCGGAGTTGCGCGACGGAAAATCTACGGCACGTGATTCCGCTCATCTGCGGTGCCGCCCCGATTCTGTTTCAATTTGGACTTTGCTTTATGCCTTTCTCCCATAATTCTCTCCCAATGTACACATATTTATTATTATTTTTTCACACACGTGTGCGCAAAAAGTTCCCGTTAATAACGATTAAATGCGCCTGGCGACTGAGGCGGCTTTTGTGTATTCCCAGTAGGTAGACGGCCAACACATTAGATGGTCCTTCGTGGTGCCACGAGTGTGGGCACTGGCCAGCATAAGCCCGAATGTCATTCGAAGTGAAAGTTTGTCCAGCCTCGAAAAGTGTGCTACAAAAATTTGTTCGCTCCTGCCTGGACTTCTGCTACCTGCCGCAGAGTGTGGCTTTTGGTTTAGGACCAGCTCTCCGAAAACTGGGGCAAACTTTCACTCTTGCCATAGGCTGACATTTAAAATGCCTCTCAGCTGTGATTTGTGTCAAACTGTCGATACTGGCCAGCTCGCCGTCAAGTAAATCAAAGTCATCTTCCTTCTCCGGCACACTTGGTACTCCCCTCTTTGGCGCTGCTATTGCTCCCTGCCTGACT